>NW_024868199.1:0-130333 GCF_013358625.1 Macadamia integrifolia | reverse complement strand
GCAGAAGTTCAATTTACAAGTTTTTACTCCCTTCAACATTTTCCTTTTATGAAGCTCCATCAATCCTCTTTCTCCCATATGCCCTAACCGCATATGCCACAGATAGGTATCATCTGTATCAAATACTGCATCTGTAGTCACAGATGCTCCACCTATAACTGTGCTCCCTATGAGTCTGTATAGGTTTCCTGCTAGTTGTCCCTTCATGACAACCATTACACCCTTAATAACTTTGAGAACTCCACCTTCTGCTATGTACTTGCAGCCATTTGAGTCAAGTGCCCCCAAAGATATTAAGTTTTTCCTTAATTCTGGTACATGTCTCACATCTGCTAAAGTTCTTACTATCCCATCAAACATCTTGATTTTGATAGTGCCTATCCCAATGGTCTTACATACGGCATCATTCCCCATTAGGACAGACCCACCATTATATGGTTGATATGTATCAAACCAATCCTTATGCGGACACATGTGATATGAACATCCAGAATCTAAAATCCAAGAATCAGAAGGTGGATTCTTACCTGATGATATAGAGAGTACATCTCCATCATCTCCATCTGAACTGTCAGCCACGCTAACTTCCTCAGATGCTTTATCTACACCTTTCTTCTTTAAAGTCCGCCTTCCTCTTCAAGCACTCTCTCTTCATATGACCTTCTTTCTTGCAATAGTAACAAGAGACCTTTGTCTTTGTCCCTTTTGATTTCGATCGACTCTTCCCAGATCCCTTCTGATTTGATCTCCCTCTTTCCTGCTCCTTGTCACCTCCGAAAAAACCTTCTCCTTGAGATTTCGTACTACTGGCCTTCTTCCTTGTATCATTGGACATGAGGGCAGCTGCGACTTCATCCATCTCAAGGGTTTCCTTCCCGTACAAGAGAGTCGTTACTAGATGATCATATGATTCTGGGAGCGACGACAGCAATAGTAACGCCTTGTCTTCATCCTCGATCTTAACCTCCAGGTTTGCAAGTTTACTTACGATCTGATTGAACATGTTAAGATGCTCTAATAGATCCGTACCTTCCTCCATCTGTAGAGAGTACAATTGCTTCTTCACGAACAACTTGTTCGTTAAGGACTTTGTCATGTAGATGCTTTCAAGTTTCGCCCATAACTGCGGTGCAGAATCGATACCCACAACATATTGTAGGGCATCATCAGAAAGATTTAATCGAATAGCACTTACCGCCTTTTCCTCCATCTCTTCCCAATCTTCGTCAGTAATTTTTTCAGGTTTCTTCGACTTCCCCAACAACGTTTTCGCCAAACCTTGCTGTATCAGAAGATCCTTCATCCTTTGACGCCAGAGGGTGAAATTGTTCTTCCCATTAAACCTCTCGATGTCATATTTGACATTCGATCCCTTCCCTACCATCGTGATAGTAAACCCTAGAAAATGGAAACCTAGAGCTCTGATACCAATTTGTAGAAACGCAACCCTAAAACGATGCAGAAGATAATGGAAAAACAAAACAAACAATGCACACAGATTTTACGAGGTTCGGCAAGGTTGCCTACGTCCCCGGTGAGATGAGATCCTGCTTCACTATCAATGGAGAATAGGGTTACAATGCTCTTCCTCACACCTCTTCGTATTGCTTGCATTACAGAGAAAGAAACCCTCGC
This sequence comes from Macadamia integrifolia, assembly GCF_013358625.1. Lineage (NCBI taxonomy): Eukaryota > Viridiplantae > Streptophyta > Magnoliopsida > Proteales > Proteaceae > Macadamia > Macadamia integrifolia. The sequence continues at coordinate 128,698 of NW_024868199.1, read as the reverse complement.
TACAAATATATAGCGAAAAAAAAACCAGGCTAGCGGGACCGCCGTCCTGGCTGTCTAGGTGCTGCACCAGTACTCCCTGGATTAAACTGCGACGGAATACAAGACATCATACACCAACAGATCTCACTTAAGAAGTTGGATGCTTTTCCCACCTTTTTGTAGACTCTTCAAGGTTGAAGAAAGAAACCCTCGTAGGGTTCACGGGAGCTGGATGAATGTAAGGTAGGGTGAAGGACGAAGGACGAATCTTTGGTAATGGACAGCTCCGTAGTGTTCACGGGAGCAGGGTAAGTGATCATGAGGGTTGTGTGCAGTCAATTCTTGGAGGTAGCAATCGAATCTTGGAGGTAGCAGTCGGGTTGAGCAGAGGAGGACACTCTCCTTTCGTGGTGTTTCAACAGGGATGAAGGAAAAAGAGAGAGTGAAGAGGGCATCTTTTTTTATCGGACAGGGGTCGTTGTACGTTGGAAATTTTGTTTCGTGGGACGACGAAACAAGTGAAACATGTTTCGGTGGTTTTATTTCTTATATCATAAATTGATATAAATTTCAATTTTTATGTTTTTGAAAATAAGAGAAACGGGACATGTTTACCAAATGGTTTTTACCGCGTTTCTCTGTTTCTAGAAACAGGAAAACGTAAAAACACATTTTTTAAAAACGTTATCAAACGACGCCTTAATTAATCTCTTTGAACTTTTTTTTTTGTTTGGTTTATAAGTTATGATTGAATTGCTTCATCTTGAAATAGTTTCAGATTCTTGGCAATGGCCTTAATATTATTATTATATTTTTAATTCTATTAATCAATTTTATTTTCATTTACTCCTCCAATTTCAACTATCTTTTTAGCAGGGAGACAGGTTCCATGGCTGCTGTAGTGGATGAAGAGGTAATCTCCAAGCTTGGTGGAGCCGACAAGATTGTCAAGTGCATGTTTGATGTTTTTGCTAGTGGGCTCAGTACAGGAGACATCAATGTCAATCAAGGCAATGATGTTCTCTTTGACGAATTCATAAAGTTCAATGAGGCATCTATACATATGATGTCAGATGTTGTTATTGCATTCCTTTAGCTCCACCTTTGTTACCTAATAATTCATCCAATCAGAGCTGCCTTCTTCGTTGTCTGCTCTTGAGTGTAACAGGGTGTTTGGCGCTCATCCAATGCCCATAAACATATTGGGTTGCGTGTGGTTGCCTTGGGCTCCGTGCCTGTGCGTTTCTGGCAGACATCCTGCTACGCCACAGAGGAATTCAATCCACACTGCTCTCACCCAATTGATCGATCTCAACTTCTTCGTTGAATTTGACTCACCTCCTCTCATCTCCTTTCAATAGGAAAAGTAGAAAGGTCTGGACGAGGTTACAGGGAAGGGTGGGGTGGGGTGGACATGATGACCATAGTGGACACAGGCAAATCAATTTTGTGCATATTTGTCAACTAAAACAAAACAATAGGTGGGTAGTTTTGTAAATAAAATCTAAAAATAGGTAATCATGTAGTTTTTTAAGAATAATAATAATAAAAATCACTTAATCAGCTACATGGCATGACATATAACATACCTTTCTAGATCCAGATACTCCTCGCACTACACATTAGGCAATGTGGAACAGAAGAGTGACACATGGAAGTTCCACGATCGTGTTGTTCACTCCGATGCTGCCTTAGAAAGCAATATTCAAATGCCAACTACCTTATCCCATAACAAAATGGAGGAACTCTTTCTCACTCCGAATTTCACTCTACTATCTCGTCCCCGGATTTCTCCCTAGAACCATCTGCGACGTGCATGATATTGATGATGACCGTTGTTGCAATCTCCTTGAGAAGAGGGCGAGTAGGATATAGAGAAGATTGAGGTAAAGGGGCAATGTCGTTGTACCGTGCACATGGTGACGATGCAGAAGTAGAGGGGGTCGACGATGGGATGGGTCTCAAGGCTCCAGAAATAGTCTCGATTGAAGGAATGAATTAGCAGAAAGAGAGAGAGAGAGAGAGAGAGAGAGAGAGAGAGAGAGAGTGAAGGTGGATTTCCTGATTATGATGGAATTGGAAGCGCATCCGGGTTTGGTGCTGCCTATGGTCTTGCACAACTGCTATGGTATGGGCAGTCTTGCAGTGATGAAAATTGGACTTTCTTACGGTCATCGTGTTGTCTGAACTTTGAAGTGGAGGAGGAGGAGGATGATGAGGATGATGGGACGATCTTTGTTTCTTCATTTTCTCTTCGCGAGGGACTGGGAAATCTTGAAGGAGGAGCCATCATCTTTCGTCTAACCTAATGGAGGAAGAAAAAGGGAAGAACAACACCCACCATTAGCGGAGGAAGAAAAATGGAAGAAAACCACCCATCATTGGCCTCTTAGCATTAGCGAAGGAAAGTGAAGAGGTATTCTCATGTATTGTCAGTATGTGCGTGCGAGATGCGGTCGAAAATTATTCTGGCAATTTCTCCAGGATCTTTGTTGAAGTTAATTTTTAGGAATCATTTTAGATTGGGTTAGAAAGAAATGAACCAATATGTTCTGCTGATTCTGAAGGCCACTTTCCCTGTTTCTGGCATCATCCCATGTGTGAACCAGTTTATGTTCTAAAATTGTGCATCATCCCATTGAAATCCTTAGTTCCAGCTCCAGTCATCGTCAATAATGCGCACCTCGTAGATGGTTCTAGAAAAGTCACCGCGACAACAAGATTTTGTGGGATGAATGTAGGAGTTGGAAACAAGTTTCTCCTTTCTTACGTGGGATAAGATAGTTCGCATGTATATATCGCTTTTTAAGATAGCAGTGGACCCCGGCCACACGATAATGGAACGTCCACGTGTCGATTTCTTATTCGTGCTCTACACGATGTATAGCTCTCCCCAAGCTACAGAGGATCCATATTCTGATTTTCCCATTGGACCTTACGGGAAACCAATCCTCGTATTAAAAACGTGACAAAAATTTGAGATCCGTCGTTCTGTGTTTGGAATAATGGTTTGTACCACTTCTCCGGTTCTCGTATTTCCTCCCGTCTGTTGGCTTAGATTTTTGGGGGGGGTGGGGGGGGTTTATGCTCTTGGCTTCTTTTTACCTTCTCCTTTCCTCTTTATCTGCCTAGGATGGTTTTGTGTTAGTCTGGATTGGAGCAACTAAATCCGTCGGTGCTTGTGTTGGTAGAATTTTGTGTGAGGCTGGAAAGTCTCCCGAAGACGAGCCGGTAACAGAAAAGGGGGACAGTCGCGGTAACCTCCGGGAGAAGAAAGCAGGAGAAATGGAGGTGATGAGCAGTAACACCACCATCACCAGTGATACTTCTAAAATTGCCTCAGAAGCGGAAAAGGCCATCGATGTTTGCCCCGGAAGGCTGTCGGAGTTGGACGCGGCCGACGGTCTCGACCTTTACGGTAAGAAGGTGTCTGAGGAAGCGCCACTGCATATGCCCACTTACGCGCCTGAAATTGCATCCAACCCCACCACCGGGTACGTTTCTCTCTTAATTTTGTTGCTGTATTCTTCTGGTCTCAGGAGTCATGAGCCATGACATGATATGCTGGTGTCTGCCGATGGCTTCTTTTCCGTAATCTCTATCTCCCTCTCCCTCTCTTTTCTTTCTAAATATATGTTTGGAAAGCCAGATTGCAAGATTCGGGAACCAGAGGGCCAAGACCAGTCGTATCGTCCGCGGAGATCAAATTAATGCATATCATACCGTCACATAATTCAAATGGAAACAGTAACTAGTATCAGACATTTAAACCTCCTCTCAGTACCGATCCGGGATCCGTAATGTATCCAATTCTGTTACGAGCCTTGATTCTTCCACTAAGAATTCAATTTTCCTTTTTACCCCTTTCGCCTGATATTACTCAAAAATTATAATTTTTCTCACATTAAAGCGTAGGAATTTGTGGACACGTGTGGATCAGGATTATTGATGCATTTAGGGCACACTGCTTAGCTACTGTTGGTATGGAGTGTGGAAACGCAACCCTAAAACGATGTAGAAGATAATGGAAAAATAGAACAAGTAATGCACACGGATTTTACGAGGTTTGGCAAGGTTGCCTACGTCTCCGGTTAGATGAGATCCTGCTTCACTATCAATGGAGAATAGGTTTACATTGCTCGTCCTCACACCTTTAAGTATTGCTTGCATGACAGAGAATGAAACACTCGCTACAAATATATAGTGAAAAACCCTAGTCCGGAAAGTACACAATTGCCCTGCTTATCGAGGTGCTTGCACTAGTACTCCCTAGATTAAACTGCGACGGAATACAAAACATCGTACACCAACAATCTCGACCTTGGCTTGAATTCTGTCGAGCCTCCTGTAAGATAACTTGTAGACGTCTTTATCCTTGTACCTCATTAAAGGTACAAACCAACACCTGTTTGGTGTGTCCTTTATCTTCAACAATGAGTAATATTAATCAAGTCTAAACAGGACTCAAATTTCTTTGTAGTAACTGGCTTGGTAGACATATCTGTAGGATTGAGATCTGTATGAATTGAGATCTGTATGAATTTTTCTCAAGTGAATACTGCCTTCTGACATAAGTTCCCTGATCTTGTGAAATCTCACATCAATATGCTTTGTCCTTGCATGAAACACCTGATTCTTTGCAAGATGTATGACACTCTGACTGTTATAATGTAACACTATATCTCCTTGCTCCAACCCAACTCATGAACTAATCTAGCCAACCAGACTCCTTCCTTAGCAGCCTCAACTGCCGCTATGTACTCTGTCTCTGTAGTGGACATGCAATTGTAGATTGAAGCATTGTCCTTCATGATATAGGTCCACCAGCCAATGTAAATACATACCCTGTAGTAGACCTTCTCTTGTCTAAATCATCGACATAGTTAGAATCAACATAACCCGCCAATTCTGTGGAACTTCCTTTACCACTGAACATAACACCTATATCTTTAGTCATGCTCAAATATCTGAAGATCCACTTAATTGCATTCCAATCCTCCTTCCTTGGATTACTTATGTATCTGCTAACAACACTGACTGCATGAGATAAATCAGGCCTACTATAAATCATAGCATACATGAGACTCCCAACTACGTTAGCATACGGGACCTGAGACATATGCTCCACCTCCTCATGTGTTGTAGGGCATTCCCTTTCAGATAACTTGAAGTGATTGGCTAACGGAGTGTTAACCGGATTGGCCTTTTTCATATTGAAACATTTTAACACCTTTTCAATATACCTCTTCTGAGTTACCCAAAGTTTACCTGCATTTCTATCTCCAAGGATTTCTATGCCAAGGATCTTCTTAGCAGCACCAAGATCCTTCATCTCAAATTCAGCACTCATAAAGACTTTAAAGAGACTATATCATGTTTGTTCTTTGTAACAATGAGCATGTCATCAACATAAAGCATCAACAAAATAATAGAATTATCACTTAGACACTTTATAATCAACACAACTATCATACTCACTTCCTGTGTAGCCAATCTTTATCATGTGAGAATCAAAACGCTTGCACCACTGCCTAGGAGATTGTTTAAGACCATAAAACGACCTCTTAAGCAGACAAACATGATCTTCCTTTCCCTGCACCTTGAAACCTTCAGGTTGTTCCATGTAAATCTGTTTCTTTAAGTCACCATAAAGAAATGCAGTCTTCACATTAAGCTGTTCAAGCTCCAAATCATACATGGCCACCAAAGCAAGTAGTACCCTGATTGAAGTGTGTTTCACCACTGGAGAGAATATTTCATTGTAGTCTATCCCCTCCTTTTATACATAGCCCTTAGCTACAAATCTAGCCTTATACCTTTCACGCTCCTTCTCAGATCCTGCATTTTTCTTACGAAAGACCCATTTACACCTAATGATTTTTCTTCCTTTGGGTTTTTCCATAATCTCCCAAGTCTTGTTCTTTTGCAAAGACTCCATTTCCTCCATTATAACTGCCATCCATTTATTATATTATGCATCACTCAAAGCATCATGGTAGGAAGATGGATCACCTGTACCTACAGTGAGGGCATAGGCAACTATGTCCTCAAACCCGTATCTCACAGGTGCTTTGTGAGTACGCTGCCCTTTACCCTTTGCTACAGTGTAAGAAACTTCTATTGCTTCCTGTTGTCCTGATAAGTCACTGGATGACTCATTTTCTTTTGTTGTTTCTGATTCACCTAACTCCACCTGCACAGTAGAACCTTTGTTTTCACCAACTGTTTGTGAATTACATTTTAACTTCACCATATGAGACTTATTAAACACAATGTCCCTATTAACCACAACTTTCTGTGAACTTAGATCCTACAACTTGAATCCCTTTACACCTTTCTTAAAACTAAGAAAGATGTACTGCTTAGACTTTGAGTCTAACTTGGAATGCTGCTCACTCTCAACATATGCATAGGCTGGACAACCAAATATTTTTAGAATAGAATAATCTATTGGTTTTCCTGTCCATACCTCTTCGGGAATTTTACGATCAATCGCCTTTGATGGAGACCTGTTGATGAGGAAACATGCTATATTCACTGTTTCTGCCCAAAATCTCTTGCTCAACCCTTCATTCAGCCTCATACTCCGAGCTCTTTCTAGAGGTGTTCTGTTCATCCTTTCAACTACACCATTTTGCTGTGGTGTCTTTAGAACAGTGAAGTGTTGTGTAATCCCTTCAGCTTTACACAATTCTAGAAACAGTTTGTACGTGTACTCCCCTCCATTATCTGTTCTCAAGTACTTAATTTATTTTCCTGTTTTCCTTTCTACCTCGGCCTTCTGTTCCTTAAATTTAGTGAATACCTCACTTTTATGCTTCATGAAGTAGATCCAGACTTTCCTTGAGTAATCATCAACAAAGGTCACGAAGTATTCTGTCCCACCTTTAGATTTTATTGTTAAAGGAGCCCATACATTGCTGTGTACATAATCAATCACCCCTTTACTCTTATGTTTTGCAGTTTTGAAACTAACCTTGCACTGTTTTTCGAACACACAATACTTGCAGAAGTTCAGTTTATAAGTTTTCACTCCCTTCAACAGTTTCCTTTTATAAAGCTCCATCAATCCTCTTTCTCCCATATGCCCTAACTGTATATGCCATAGATAGGTATCATCTATATCAAATTCTGCTCCACCTGTAACTGTGCTCCCTATGAGTTTGTATAGGTTTCCTATTAGCTGTCTCTTAATGACAACCATAACACCCTTAATAACTTTGAGAAGTTCACTTTCTGCTATGTACTTACAGCCATTTAAGTCAAGTGCCCCAAAGATACTAAGTTTTTCTTTAATTCTGGTACATGTCTCACATCTGTTAAAGTTCTTACTATCCCATCAAACATCTTGATTTTGATAGTGCCTATTCCAATGGTCTTGCATACAGCATCATTCCTCATTAGGACAGACCCACCATTATATTGTTGATATGTATCAAACCAATCTTTATGTGGACATATGTGACATGAACATCTAGAATCTAAAATCCAAGAATCAGAAGGTTGATTCTTACTTGGTGATATAGAGAGTGCATCTCCACCATCTCCATCTGAACTGTCAACCACGCTAGTTTCCTTAAATGCCTTATCTACACCTTTCTTCTTTAAGTCCGCCTTCCTCTTCAAGCACTCTCTCTTTAGATGACCTTCCTTCTTGCAATAGTAACAAGAGACTTTTGTCTTTGCCTCTTTTGATTTCGATCGACTCTTCCCAGATCCCTTCTGATTTAATCTCCCTCTTTTCTATTCCTTGTCACCTCCAAAAAGACCTCCTCCTTGAGATTTCGTACTACTGGCCTTTTTTCCTTCTATCATTGGACATGAGGGCAGCCGCGACTTTATCCATCTCAAGGGTCTCCTTCCCATACAAGAGAGTCGTTACCAGGTGATCATATGATTCTGGGAGCGATGACAGCAATAGTAATGCCTTGTCTTCATCCTCTATCTTAACCTCCAAGTTTGTAAGTTTACTTACAATCTGATTGAACATGTTAAGATGCTCTAATAGATCCGTACCTTCTTCCATCTGTAGAGAATACAATTGTTTTTTCACGAACAACTTGTTTGTTAAGGACTTCGTCATGTAGATGCTTTCAAGTTTCGCCCATAACTGCAGTGCAGATTCGATACCCACAACATATTATAGGGCATCATCAGAAAGATTCAATCGAATAGCACTTACCGCCTTTTCCTCCATTTCCTCCCAATCTTAGTCAGTAATTTTTGCAGGTTTCTTCGACTTCCCCGACAACGCTTTTGTCAAACCCTGTTGTATCAGAAGATCCTTCATCCTTTGATACTAGAGAGTGAAATTGTTCTTCCCATTGAACCGCTCGATATCATACTTGACATTCGATCCCTTCCTTGCCATCATGATAGTAAACCCTAGAAAACGGAAACCTAAAGCTCTGATACCAATTTGTAGAAACGCAACCTTAAAACGATACAGAAGATAATGGAAAAACAGAACAAACAATGCACACGGATTTTACGAGGTTTGGCAAGGTTGCCTACGTCCCCGGTGAGATGAGATCCTCCTTCACTATCAATGGAGAATAGGGTTACAGCGCTCGTCCTCACACATCTCAATATTGCTTGCATTACAGAGAAAGAAACCCTCGCTACAAATAGATAGCGAAAAACCCTTATCCAAAAAATACACAATTGCCCTCAAATAAAAAAATTCGAATGGGGGGCTGCCTGTCGAGGTGCTGCACCAGTACTCCCTGGATTAAACTGCGACGGAATACAAGACATCGTACACCAACATGGAGGATAAAGGGAATTTAGTATGGAGGATAGTGTAGATGTAAATTCATTAACTTATTTATCCAAAGGGGAAATAAAAATCATCAGCAAGGTTTAAAAGAAGCTTTGTGATAGGGTACATGAGGCTGGTTGTGGAAGCCTCATTTTGTCACCCCGGAGCATGCTAGGAAATGATGATCAAGGTGTTCCGAGATGTTATGGGATCCATTATTTATAGCTCTAGAGGTTCCTTGTGCCCCAACAATGTTCCAAATTCTGAGTATGATTGTAAGATTTAAATGGCTAAAAATGTGTTTTAAATTTTTTTAATGAAAATACGTGACCTAATTAATAATGGTAATAATGGAAAAATGACTATTTCATGCCTTAGTTCAGCGTCACACTTGAACCAGGCTCTAGCTTCCATTGCCAGCCCAAGTCAGTGAACTTTATTGGCTCAGATCAGCACGCAATGACAATCCCACAGTGCAATCGATTGGTTGGCTGACTAGGCATTGATGTCGGCCATAGTTCATTACATGTTAGAATATTCCATTTTGGCATTGGATTTTGGTTTGTTGCAGAATTTCTTACTCTTGAGTTTGAGATTTTCAACTTGTGCATTGGCATTAACTTAGCATTGTTGACCAAGAGGCTTAACAAAACCCTTCTAATGACCCTTGAGGATGTGATGGAGGCCACCATTGGAGTTAGAATCCCCCACATCCTTAGTCGTAGTTGCTTGATGGAGTCTACCTCAGGATCAAGGAGATCTCTAAGAGTTTGGCTAAAGAACACTACCTTAGACATGGGGCTATAAATAAAATTCCCTTTAGAGCCTATTGGAGAGCAAGGGTCCATGTAGCCGACCCAATTTAGCTGAGATTCTCCTATCTTGTTGTGCTGTCCTCTTACCATTACTTTCATCTTTCAATTTCATTATTTATTTATTTATTTTTTCACTCTCCTTTTCTATTTGGACCACAGTTTTACCTGCTTTGTATGGTCTAGATCTATGTAACCGACCCCATGAAGTTCGGATAAGGCTGAGTTTGTTGTTATTGCTGTTGATCATGTCCAATGCAGTCCCAAACCCAGGGGCATACTTAAAATGACCATAGGAGAAGTTGTGAGGATTGACATGCAGAGTCTAGGTCTTGTCCATAGTATGAACTTGGATAGAGCATATTGGAGGGCCAAAATCCATGTAGCCGACCCTACTTAGATGAGTTTCTCCTCCTTTGTGAGACTATGCCTCTTTCTTTTTACTTTAATCTTTCATCTCTATGCCATTTCTCTTTATCATTTCCTTTTCTTATTTACTTCATTTCTCCTTTTATGTTTGGACCTCATTTTTCCCCTACTTTGTTTTGCACGGATCCTCGTGGGACCCTATTAAGTTGAGATAAGGCTGAGTTTGTTGTTTTGTTGTTGGATAGGGAAGTTGGAGCCAACCTCTTTCCTTTGTTGGCACGAAGCCTGATGAGCGTCAGCTAACCGTGAGAGTTGTATTTGTTAAATACCTTTCACAAGACTCCGTTGCCAAGCTTTCCTCTGGTAGGAAAATTATCGAGACGAAAAGCATCCGTGGTAGTGAATGTGATTTCACACCATCTCAAACTCTTTGTCTTGCTTTCCGGGCACTATAGGCTAGGCTGCTCATCGCCTTGTTGGTGTACTGATTGGAGGATACTTCTTCTAAGGTGCCAAGGATAGCATCTCTTATCTCAAGCTCCTCCCACTGTTCTACGATCTCGGCATTTCCCAGCATCTTAAGTGATTAGGAGGGGACATGTTTCGAACTTGTAGTCTTCAGGTCATGGGCCTGATGAGTCGACCAATTCCTCTACCCCACTTCTTCCCCTTCTCTTTCTTGAACTATTCCCACCTAGCAAGAAGAGGGATGCGCGTGGGAACGCGCAACGTCTTCGCACGCCTTCACCCATTTCTGAGATCTTTAAGATGCTATTGAGTGATGGAGATGATCAAACAAGGTTTAAGAAGGGTTTCTAAGGTTAGGGTTTCCCTTTAAATGTTAGAGAGAAGATAAAATGAAGAGGAATAGCAAAAAGTGGGCTTTTGAAGCTCTTTCAGTCGAAACAAGGGGCTTTTGGTCGAGCGGCACCGATCGACTGGTATGACTTTCGGTCGTCCGGTTCCCCTGAAAAGCTTCCGATTGGGGTTGATAATGGGGCATGATTTTTGGGGTGTGCAATGACTTGGAATTTACACAAAAGGAGTTGCAAATCCCTAATTCCTTTCTTAGTGTGTAGAACTTTTCCTCCTTTAGAGTTTTCGTGAATATATATGCGAGCTGTTGATGCAGCAGCGACAAAGGTCTACAAGACAAGACCCAAGACGAAAGTCGACCCAAGTGGCTGATTGGGTTGACCATATCTGGTCCTGGTCCAAGACAACCCACCATTTGGGGCTGTTGATGGGGATATTAGTCACTTATTGTTTCTAATTTACTTTCTATCTTCAGTACTAGAATTAGTTTCTAATTTCAAGTCTTTACTAGTTTCTAATTTCTTAGATTACAATATTCCAGTTTTAGTAACTTCTTATAAGTAGTTTTTAGTAACTCAGATTTAGTAACTCTGAGTTGCTATTATTTGTAAACCTCCCCCATCATTATAAATAATGGAGAGGGCTCTTTTATGAGCCACTATTTGACAATTAAAAAAAAAAACTTCATGTTTCTGCCGCTGGGTGATCTCCATGGCTGTTCCTTGTGTTTGATCGAGGAAGAAGGGTTTGGTGTCTGATCGAAACGACTCCTTGCGGTGTGAAGTCCAGGAGGGTTCTACATATATCTTCTTATTGCTCATTTAGTTATTCTCAAGCTTGTTTTCATAGATCTGCTACTGTTCATAAGACATGTATGTTATTTTTTTGAATCTGCACAGAAAATCTCTTTTTTTTGTACAATCGGTTCCTGGAACCTGTAGCAGTTTTAGTTCTTTGTTGGGCCTACAGTTTTGATCGAAGCTTTTCTAGCATCCAAGGAGAACTCAACCTAAGTTAGGGCTGGTTCTGACCAGCCATTTGGAAGTTCTATAAAATCTCAGTTTTTTCATCTTTTAGTGATCTGTTTTGGACAGAATTGAGATCAATTGATCTGGGTTGATTTCTGCTGTGATTTTCAGATTCTGAATCATTAATTACAAATTGTTTGACACTATTTTGAACTGTTATCAGTCCTTGATTTATCTCTGCCCATCTAGTACTGTTCAATCATAGAAATTACTGGGTTTTTCTGAGATCGATAGCTGCTGTTTGCTTTGTCTCTGTTGGTCTGATTTAATTGGTTTATTTTAGTGGAAATCTGGTTGTTCTTTGATTTATAAGATCCTGCAGTCTTGCGTCTGGTTTGGTTGTCAATTCCAGTCCTACATTAAGTGGTATCAGAGCATGGCTGAGAACAACACCCCCACTTTTGCTTCTATTATGGAACTACTACTGAATATGAAGGCTGAACAGGAAGCTAAGTTGAATGAATTGAAGATTGAGTTGAAGGCGGAATTGAATACAAGGTTGTTGGCTGTCGAGACCCCACCACAACAGCCTACTGGTGAGTCACAAACAACACCCGAAGTGAAGCTCCATTGAATGTAGCTGCTCAGTTGGCTAATAGGAGGGCAAACCTTAATCTGAGACCACCACAGAGGGTTTCTGTAGTGCAACCTACATTTAAAGAACATGTAAGAGGTTATTTCGAGACTGAACGTCCCACATATTAGAGGAACTCTGGAGACTCACAAAAAGTCAAGCTCGATTTGAAGGAGTTTGATGGTAGGCATGACCCAATTGTTTTATGATTGGGTAGCTGCGTTGGATGACTATTTTGATTATTATGATTTACCTGAGGAACGAAAGATGAAACTAGCTCGTGCAAAGCTAGTTGGGGTTGCTCGTGACTGGCGGAGAACTTATAAGCTAGAGTTGGAAGACCGTGGGAGAGAACCTACTAGTTGGGGGAGATGAACCTTGAGCTATTTGACAAATACTTACCACGCAACTTCAGAGCTTGCATGTAAGACTAGTTGAACTCTCTTCGTCAAGGGTCTATGACTGTTGCAGAGTATATGAATAAGTTTGCTGCATTTTATTCTCGCACAGGTATAAGGGAGAATGAAAGGCAATTGTTATCTCGGTTTCGACTGGGATTGCGAGCTGAAATCAACAGGGGAATCAGAGTGTTTGATGTGTATTTAGTGAGGGATTGGTTGGACAAAGCCCTACGAGCAGAGGAGCTTATAGCACGACCAGTTAGAAGGTTTGGTTTTCAAGCTGGGGAGGTTGAGAAAAATGTTCCAGCAACTAAACCTAGTAGCTCAACACCCCCAAAGTCCACTTTTCCTCCACAGGCCGATCACAAAGGAAAGGCACCCATGACAGGTAGTAATAAGGTGCAATGTTTCCATTGCCAAGAGGTAGGACATTTTGCTAAGTTTTGCCCACATAAGCAGAGGGTTAATGCAGTAGTTAAGATTGAAGACTCCAATGAGGAAGATGAGTCAGCTCTTTGCCCTTATCCTTTGGATGATAATGATGATGGTGGATATGATTATGATATGGAAGACGCTAATGAGGATGGCACTCACGGAATTAATATTGTTACTCGCATATTGGTGGCTGAAACCAAAAGAGAGGATTGGCGACATAACTGCATATTCTATAGCCATATGAAGTTTGGTGAGCATACTTGTCAAATTATCATTGATAGTGGCAGCTGTGTCAACGTTGTTTTTGAAGCCTTTGTGAAAAAAGCAACCTTGAAAGCTAACCCACATCCTCAGCCTTATAAGGTATCCTTGCTGAATGGTAATACCTTGGAGGTGAATAAGAGGTGCTCAGTTCCTTTGAAACTTTACCGGTATGAAGAGAAAGGTTGGTGTGATGTGGTCCCAATGAAGCTCATAGATATATTGCTTGGTTGTCCCTGGATGTATGACAATGATGCCATGGTTGGAGGGAAGAAGAATCTGTGTACTTTCATATGGAAGGGTGTTCCTACAACTTTCTATCCGATAAATATGCTGGCTGAAATACGGCGCAAGAAATCCCTAAGGTCAAATTAGAAGGACATTGATATAGAGAAGAAGGTAGTAGCTATGCCCACAAAGGAGTTGTTAGCTATTCCCCGCAAGCAGTTCTTACGCACAAGTCATGAGACTGGAATGGTTATGGCTCTTGTTACTAGGGAAGTCACTCCCCAACCTGAGGTAACGCATAATGCACCCATCAGAGAGCTCCTATCTGATTTTTTTTACTTAGTCCCTGATGATCTCCCAGATGAGTTGCCTCCCATGCGAGACATACAACATGCTATTGATTTGGTACCTGGTTCGGTTTTACCAAACCTTCCTGCTACAGACTTAGCCCTACTGAGCATGCCGAGCTGAAACGGCAAGTGGATGAGTTACTATATAAAGGGCTTCATTGAGGAGAGCTTAAGTCCTTGTGCAGTACCAGCTTTACTGAGGCCGAAGAAGGATGGTTCTTGGCGTATGTGTGTGGACAGCGGTGCTATCAACAAGATAACGGTCAAGTATAGGTTCCTTATACCACGACTAGATGATATGTTGGATATGCTATCCGAGGCAAAGGTCTTTTCCAAACTGGATCTGAGGAGTGGCTATCATCAGATTCGCATTTGTTATGGAGATGAGTGGAAGACCGCCTTTAAGACCAAGGATGGCTTATATGAGTGGAAAGTCATGCCTTTCGGTTTGTCGAATGCACCTAGTACCTTTATGAGGGTTATGACACATGCCCTTCGTCCCTTTATTGGTCGCTTTTTGGTTGTTTCTTTTGATGACATTCTGATATACAGTGAGAACTAAGACGAACATATGGATCACTTGAGGCAAGTCTTGAGAGTACTCCATGCTAAGGAGTTATACATTAATCTCAAGAAGTGTTCCTTCATGCTGCCCAAGGTTGTATTCCTTGGATTTATAGTGTCATCAAAGGGGGTTGAAGCTGATCCGGAGAAGATTAAGAGCATCACTGATTGGCCCATACCTAAGACACTAACAGAGGTCCGTAGCTTCCATGGGTTGGCTTCCTTCTACAGGAGATTTATTCAGAACTTCAGTGCAGTTATGGCACCCATCATTGAATGTATGAAGTCGAATAAAGGGAAGTTTGAATGGACAACTGCAGCGACCAAAGCTTTCGCTCTTGTGAAGAGGAAGATGACAGAGGCACCCATCCTATGCTTACTAGATTTTGACAGAGTATTTGAGGTAGCTACAGATGCATCACATGGGATAGGAGGAGTGTTAATGTAAGGAGGACACCCCATCGCCTTTTATAGGTATAAACTGAATGAGCCCAAGAAGCGCTATTCGACATATGATTTGGAGTTGTATGCAATCGTCCAAGTGTTACGCCATTGGAGACACTACCTTATTGGTAAGGGGTTCATTTTATACACTGATCATGAGGCATTGAAGCACCTTCACTCACAGAAGTCGATTAGCCACAGGTATACCAAATGGGTAGTTTACTTGTAGGAGTTTATATTTGCTATGAAGTACAAGGTGGGAAAAGAGAACACAGTGGCTGATGCACTTAGCCGGAAAGTGCTCACACTTAACACATTGTCTGCACATGTTATTAGCATTGATCAGATACGGGGTGAGTACACATCTGATCCTGATTGCAGCACTGTCTTTGCAAAGTTGCAACAGGGTGGACAACACCTAAAGTACTCTATTCATGGTGGGTACTTATTCTTTGGCACACGGCTTTGTATCCCAAACTCTTCCCTACGTCATCACATCATACATGAGTTACATGGGGAGGATTAGGACATTTTGGAAAGGATAAGACTCTTGCACAGGTGATGGATCGATATTATTGGTTGTGCATTGCAAAGGATGTCGATCATCTGATCAAGAGATGCCGTGTATGTCAGTTGGCAAAAGGGGGAAAACAGAACACATGTTTATAATCTCCACTACCTGTTCCTCATGAAACGTGGCTTGTGGTTAGCATGGATTTTGTTCTTGGACTACCCCCTACTAGGGAATGATATGATTCCATTGTGGTGGTTGTTGATCATTTCTCTAAGATGGCTCATTTCATACCTTGTCGCAAGACTTTTGATGCTTATCAGGTTACAAAGCTCTTCTTCAAGGAGGTAGTGCAACTACATGGGCTGCTAACTAGTATTGTGTCTGACCGTGATGTTAAGTTCATGAGTTATTTTTGGAAGACATTGTGGTTGAAGACATACAAAACTGAACTTTTTAACTGCATTTCATCCACAGATGGACGGACAGACAAAGGTGGTGAACCGTAGCTTAGGAAATTTGTTGAGGTGTTTGGTTCGAGATTATGAGAAGACATGGCCTTCCATTCTTGATATTGAAGAATTTGCCTACAACAGCTCAGTGAATAGGACAACGGGTCGTGCACTTCTTTTGAAATCTTACTTGGAGTTCAGCCTAAGCGACCTATTGATCTTATGTCATTCCCACCCCAAGCTCGAGTTAGTATTGAGGCTGATGAGTTCTTGTGTCATATTACTGAGGTGTATGCCAACGTCCGACGACGTATTGCCTTGAACAATGAGATGTATAAGGCTTTCGTTGATCGTCATCGGCGTTATGTGGAGTTGAAACCCGGGGACATGGTGATGATTCGAGTAAATCCTGAACGGTTTTAGACGGGTGTCAATACCAAGTTACATCCACGGAAGATGGGTCCCTATAAGGTGCTGAAACGTATAGGACCTAATGCTTATCTGCTTGAATTGCCTGATGACAAGACGATAAGCAACGTGTTTAATGTGGCTGATCTTCACATTTAGGTTGAGGCACCATTCGGATGATGGAGACACGGAACAAATGTTAAGGCTGCCCCAACTAAAGCCACCTACTTCTGAAGTTATTGAAGACGTGTTGGATGATAATTACAAGACCTCCCACAGTGACACCGGATATCACACTTTTCTTGTCAAGTGGTCGTCCCCGTAGTGACTGTACGTGGATTCATGCTGATGATTTCAAGAGACTTGATCCCAACTTGTATGAGCGCTACATGTCTATTGCCCATTCGTTGGAGATGAATGCTTTCAAGTCGAGGAGAGTTGATGCAGAATTGAAGACTTATACCAGAAGGGGAACACCACCACAGTGACTGAGGGAGACCAAGGCTGTTTCCAAGCCCACGGCTTGGGTATTGATGGGGATTTAGCTTGGAGATTAGATATTATTTAGTTTCTAATTTTAGCCATATATTTAGTTTCTAATTCATGTCTTAAGAAGTTTCTAATTCATGTCTTAAGAAGTTTCTAATTTCAGTTTAGATCTAGTTTCCTTTTTACAATCTCTGTTTTAGTAACTTCATGTAACTAGTTTTTAGTAACTCAGTCTTTGTTAGTTTCTAATTTCTGAGTTACTATTATTTGTAAACATCCCCATCATTATTATAAATAAAGCAAGATAGCCCACGATTTAAGTTTAAAAAAAAAAAGACTCTTCTTGTTGCCGCTGGCTTTAATGGCTGTTCCTTGTGTTTAATCATGGCCAAGGGATTGGTGTTTGATCCAATCGACACTCAGTGGCGAGAAGTCCGAGTGGATCTTATTCTTTTCTGGTTTTCTTATTGCTGCAGTTATTGGTCTGCATCTCAGGTAAGAGAACTAATCTACTGTTAAGTTCAGATCTGTGTTTTTCCCAGAATTCTACAAGTATAGACCACCCCTACTCGGCTATCTAGCCATCAGATTGAGACCCCCTTTGGATCGAGTGTTCCCCTTGCTGGAAGGGAGGTTCGATCCTAATTCCATGCCCATCAGACTAGGGGATTGTCTGGTCTGGCTAATCCTCTGATTCCGGCCGATTGTGGCTCTGCCCAGAATTGAGTTTTGGTTTGGTTGTTCTGTCCCTGTGGTGTTGTTGCTGAATATGGTCTATTTTAATACCTTATTTCTGCTACTGGTTAGTCCTATAGTTGGTATGATATCTGATTTCTGAAACTCTAGTTCTGAGTTGAAATTTCTGATTCACAAAGGGCTGTTCGATTCTTATTTTTGGTCTGCTGTTTATTGTTTATTTTTGGGCGATTAGTGGTTGTTCTTTTGACTAAAAGTTCCTGTAGTTTTGGGTCTAGTTTGGTTTTCAAACTTAGCCCTACATTACCTCCCCCCCTCTTCCAAATGATTCCTTGGACCATTTGGGACGTGCGTGGCCTCAGCTGCCCCACCAAGCATGCGTCCATCCGCTCCTCTCTCCTTTCCTCTCGTGCATCCCTTTGCTGTCTTCTTGAAACCCATGTCCTTGAGTCTAAGCCCCCATATCGCCTCCTCTATTACCCCCTTCTAGTCCTTCCTCTCTAACTATGCTCATTGCCCCAATAGGCGGATTCGGGTTCTCTGGAATCCCCTTCTCCTCAGCGTCTTTGTCATCTCCACTTCTAGCCCCTCTCCTTTCTTCTTCACTGTCATCATGCTCTCAATAGTACGTAAGAGGCTTTCCCTCTGGTCTACTCTTCGTTCCATTGCCCCTTCAGTGCCCATCTCCCTTAGGGTCTGGTGGGTGATTTTAATATTGTTAGAGCTAGTCATGAGAAGGTTGGGGGAGTCCCCATTGATCTCCCTTCAGTTGAGTCCTTCAATTACTACATCGATGATATTTGCATGACCAACTTAAGATGGTTTGGTGCCAAGTTCACCTGGCAAAACCGAAGGAGTGGCTTTGCTAGGGTTTCTTGCAAGCTTGATAGGGTTCTCGTCAATGAGGCTTGGCTTGACTCCTTTCCCTCCTCCATGCTTGTTTTGACCTCCTTGGCATCTCTGATCATTCCCCCATCTCTCTTCTTGTCCACCCTCACGCCTCTTTTGGTCCCAAGCCCTTCAAATTCTTTGACATGTGGACCCTCCACAATGATTTCATCCATGTTGTCCAAAAATCTTAGGCAATCCCTGTCCAAGCTTTCTCCACTCCCCTTGTTGCCTTTGCGAGGAAGCTCAAGAATGTCAAATCTGCTCTCAGGATATGGAACTCCAATTCCTTAGGAAATATCTCTTTCAGGGTCTCTTCTTGCAGAGACAAGCTTGATGCTATCCAATCTTGCCTTTAGCTGGACCTCCTCAATATCTCCCTGGTTAAAGAAGAAAAAGTCAATTATGTTGAGCTTTCCTCCCTCCTTGCTTAGGAAGAAAGCTTCCTCTGGGAAAAATCCCATATTAAATGGCTGGAGCTTGGAGACTCACACTCCAAGTCCTCTTACTTTCGCCGATCTCTCAAAGCTAGGACTAATGCTAATTCCATCACGAAACTCATTTCTAGGGATGGCTCCTCCCTTCTCCATCCTAAAGATATGAAAGATGAGGTTGCCTTATTATTTTTCGATCTTCTGCAACCCCCTCCCTTTCCTCCGCTCCCCTATCCCCCTAACCTTCTCAACAAATTCATCCCCCCTCACCTCCTCACCTCCCTCTAGGCCATTCCTTGGATGATGAAATCTTAGCTGCCGCCCTCTCTCACAAATCCAACAAAAGGATCAATCATACCTTCTTCTGCCTTATCCCTAAAAAAGAGGGGGCTGATTCCCTGCTTGACTTCAGGCCCATCTCTTTTTGCAACCTCTTGTACAAATTCATTGCTAAAATTCTAGCCAACAGAATTCGGAGGGTTATCGACTCACTTGTCAGTCTAAATCAATCGGCCTTCATTGCGGCCAGAAGCATAGTTGATAATATCATTCTTTGCCATGAGTTTTTTAGAGGTTTTGACCACAAATCCCATTCCCCTGCTGCCGTGCTTAAGATTGACATCCATAAAGCTTTTGACTCCATCCGCTAGGACTACATCTCTAGAGTCTTAATCCAGATGTCCTTCCCGCCTGCTTTTGTCCACTGGATCCTTTCTTGCATCTCCTCCCCCTCCTTCTCCGTCTTGATCAATAGTAGCCCAGCCGGTTACTTTCCCTCCTCAGTTGGTGTCAGGCAGGTCCCATCTCCTCTTTCCTTTTCTCAATTGCCTTTGAGGTGCTTTCTTGCTCCATTCAATCCTCCACTGACCTTCACCTCATCTCCCCCATTCCTAAATGAAAACCCCTCTTTCCCATTCACCTGGCCTTTTCTGTTGACCTCATGATCTTCTATAAGGCAGACCCCTCCTCTATCTCTTCCATCATGTCCTTTCTCCACCTCTTTAAATCTCTCTTTGGCCTTCGCATCAACCTCCTTAAATCTTGTCTATTTCTCTTTGGAGTTTTGGATCCCATCCATTCCATTCTTCTCTAAATCATAGGGTTCTCCTTAGTCTCCTTCCTTGCCAAATACCTTGGCCTCCCCCTCATCACAACTAGGCTCACTACCCACTGTTGCTCTCCTATCCTTGACTTTCTTAGGAAGAGGCTTCAGCTCTGGAAAGGCAAGCTCGTCTCTTACGCTGTCACCTTGTCCTTATTCGATCTGTTCTCCAATCTATGTACCTTTACTGGCTTGGTATCTTTATGCTCCTTGCTTCTTCCATCAAATCCATTGTCTTCTTTGCTCTTTCTTTTGGGAAGGCTCGGACTCCTCTAAATTCCTCCACACGTTGAGCTGGGATCAAGTTTGCCTTCCCAAGTCTAAAGGTGGGCTTGCCCTTAGGAGAATTAAGGAGGTCAACTGTGCTGGCATTCTCAAGCTCATATGGAAGATTGCCTCCAAGAGCAACAATACCTGGGTCTCTTAGGTCTACTCCTCCCTCCTAAAAACAACTATCTTTGCTCTGTCTCTCCCTCCTCTGATGCCTCTTGGATTTGGCTTAAAATCCTTTCCTCCAGACCTAAAGCCTTGGGAGCCATTACTTACTCCATTGGTAATGGGTCCAAGACCTCTCTCTGGCTGGACCCATGGCACCCTTCAGGTATCCTCATTCCCCTGGGAACTCCAAGGATTATCTATTATTGTTGTCTAAGTCGAACTACCAAAGTCTCCTTTATCTTCTCTTGGCATTTGGACCCCTCCCCCCTCCTCTCCTCCTCTTGCTGACCTCTGGGCCTCCCTTCCCCCCATTCCCCCCGGCCACAGAGGCAAGGACGATTTAGTTGTCTAGACCCAGTCTAACTTGGGACGGTTCTCTTCGGCCTCTGCTTGGGATGTCATTAGATTCAAAGGTTCCCTCATCCATTGGAGAAACATAATTTGGTTTAAAGGCAACATCCCCCACCACAATTTCACTGCTTGGCGAGCTCTTTCCAACTGCCTTTGCTAGAATGGCATTGAAGTTGTTAATCATCTTTTTTTCTCCTGCCCCTTCTCTTCCGCCGCCTGGAAGAGAGCCCTTAGTAATTGTTGGCCTTCTTGCAGACCAATCCTTCCGTTGAGTAGAGAATGGATTTGGGTGGACATAACTTTCCGTGGATCCTCCATTTGTGATACAGTTGGGAAGCTCACCTTTTATGCTACGATCAGTCATATCCATAGTTGTCACGGTGTCATGGCGATCCAAGGCGGTAGAGGGGTGGCTAATCGATTCGGTGATGAATCACCTGTTATGTTGTTGCCATGGCCATCAAATCGCCCATGTGTTATTTTTTATTTTTTCTATTTTCTAAAATTATTTAGTATGGTACAAGTCTTACAATATATACCCTATAACATATATAAATCAACATTAAGCATCATCAAATCATAAAAAATCAACATAGCCATATGAAGACATCAAAAATCAACATGAAATATTGACTTGTACAGTTATACATCAATTCATAAAAAATTAACATGTACATCAAGTCATAGAAAATCAGCTTATTGGCAGGATTTAATGTGTGACCGACTCCTTGAAAAAGGACAGGGACCCGCAACATGTCATTCAAGAATCAATCAGGAAAGCAAACCAAGATACAAGTGCATTTTTTATCAACAAAAGCACAATTCAATGGATGTATTTATTCTGGTAATGATTTGAAATCAGGTTCCTTCAAATCCGAAAGAAAACTTAAAGATATTTTTTTTGGCTGTTAACCATTATTGATTATTGAAGACTTGCAGTTGTAGTCTTGTAGAGTTGAGGAAGAAGACTGAAGGAGAAGAAGAAGAGGTGGAGACAAAGAAGACTGTAGAAGAATTGAAGAGTGAAGACAAAGAAGAAGAATAGTCGGGGAAAAAGAATAGAGTATTACGGAAGAAGAAAAAAGGGTTAAGGAAGAAGAAGAAGAACTGAAGACGAAGAGGAAGCAAAAGTTGGCCAAAAAAAAAAAAAAGAAGAGGATTAAGGAAGAAGAAGAAGAAGAATTGAAGCAGAGGAGTAGAGCCGTAGAGACTTACCTGACCTGTCGGAAAATGAGGATGCCACGACCTATGATTTGTCGGAGCCATATCAATACTCGTCGGACTGTCGGAGAGTATCAAGAGTTATCAGAGCCAGCAACAAGCCAACAAAGAACAGTTTCACTTTCACTGTTGAGGGTTCATAGACGAAGTCTCGAGGGTTTCACACTTCATAGTTGAGAGTCGAAGACACGAGAGGTTGAGGAATGAGGATTTTGGGCTTTTACAATTGTTCATATGTAGTGGCGTGTATGAAAGCATAATACACCTGCCACTAATTTTCTAATAACAATATAAAAAAGAGAATTAATGTTAATAACTTCAAAAAAAAAAAGCGTACAAAAAACAACCGTTATGTACTCTAATCGTGATATGGCGTCGATGGTGCCGATTTGGCGATGCCAATCTTGATATGGTGCACGCCAATTGTGACTCAAGTAAATCGATCCGCCGATTTGCTACTAATTTTCTACCGGCATGCCAAATCGGCGCCTGACAACTATGGTCATATCTGGGTGGAGCGCAATCCTCATTGATGGACTTCCAACTTTCGCTCTTTGATACGATTTGGAAAATCACCTACTTTGATGTTTGCTCCAAACTTGGATGCCTTGCCTATCGATCAGCCGCCGAAACCCCAAGGAACAGGCTCATTGTTGTGTCCTGGGGTATTCCATTATCTATTATCTCCCTAGCAAGGCCGGTGGGTCACGTAAAACCCAACCCGGATGGCTGGGCCCACAAAAACACTTAAGCAACTCAAGCCTAAGATTAAGTGGCAAAACAATAAATAGATTTATGTTTGCAATCGGGTGGTAGTCCTGTAAATAGATTGAAGTTCATTAGGGTGGCAGTCCTGTAATTTGTTAGAACTTTAAGACATAAGCACTGGTTTACAAAGTGCTAGTAGAAAGGGTAAACTAGGAATTAAATGTAAAAAAATAGGACAATGAAGAATATGGGAGAAAGGGAAGGGGTACTAAAGAAAACTAAGAAATAAGAAAGAAGGGATTAGAAGAATCGTGAGGAGGGGTTGTCTTCTACCTCCAGCCCAAACAAGGGGCGGAAGACTTAAGAGAGGGATTCAGTGGACAACTCATCCCACTGGTTAGTGGTTACAATCTGGACTGAAGTTTCAACGGAGGAATCTTCTCGATCAGCCATCTTAACCCCAGTGAATGGCTGCTCCAACCATCGTGTGAAGAAGAGTTTCTCAGACACACAAGCTGGGCATGACGGTAAGGTATAAACCAGATACATGTCTGAGAACCTTGATCTCATGGAACGAGGTTATTTAGGGATGAGACTCTAGGGTTCAGGTCATCTCAGGAAGGGGTTTGTTTGGCTCAAGATTCAAAACTGAAAGGGTTTACATAGATGGGATCTGCCGCGGTTTTCTTATGTTGTAAATTCTGCCAGAACAGAGTACTGGAAGTAGTAACAACACAGCATAAAGGAAGGAGGAGGAAGAAGAAGGGAGAGGGATGGATCGCACAACTGGGGGGGGGGTCTGCGGAAAAGGAGAAGGTGGGTGTCTCGTGGACAAGGAGAGTAAGAGGAGAGGGGGGGGAGGGAGGGAAGGAAGGCAGCCTACACAGGCATTTCTCAAACTCAATTCATTCTTCAATCAATATCCTTATAACTTGGGTTACATCTTAATTTATACTAAACTGAAATTAAGGCTTCCTAATTAAAGTCTGAGACTGAAATAGAAATAAAATCTCCTAAAACCTGGGCTAATAGAATTAGAAGAAATAAAGCAATACTCAAATTGGTAACTCTTTACCTATCTGGAAATTACTCAAAAAATAAAAGATTATAAATATTCTCAGATGAAATAAAATCATAAAAGACTATAATAACCTTGAACCCAAATCCGTAACTTTGATTCCAAATTGGATCTGATTCTTGGTCCGGACTCTAGAGCTGGTTTGGGTCGATCCATCGAAGCTCTGCTACATCACTCCCTCCCCCCCCCCCCCCCCCCCCCCCCCCCACAGTGATGCATCATTTCCATGTGTCTAGTTGTTTGTGATACCCAACCCTTCTTCCCCTTGTTTATTCTTTTCCTACTTGGTGAATTTAAATATTCATCCAAAAAACAAAAATAATTATTGAATTTGAGAGCTTACCTTTGTGATTTCATCTTTATTTACCATTAAGACTAGATAGGTGACTTGTTTTCAATCATTATTTTTTTTCTTATCACTCTAGTCATATGTATGTTCAGCCGCATATGCCTTCTCCTTGTTTTCATCAATGGGCAATCGGTCTTGAAATGACTAGGCTTCCTACGTTCAAAGCATACACTATCTCTTCTTTATCTTTAAGGTTTTTCTTACCTTTGTTTTCTCTGAAGGGTTGGCTCTTGTAGGGCATCTTTCCTTTCTTCTTCAAAAACTTGTTGGATCGTCTTGTTATAAGTGATATCTCTTTTTCTATGTTGAAGTCGTCGTCATTGTCATCACTCTCTTCTTCCATGTCTTGAGATGTCTTAAGAGCAATGATCTGCTTTTTAGGTTATGGTTTTTTGCTGTCTGCATTCAACTCTATCTCGTGAGTGTACAAAGAGCCCATTAAGTAGTTGAGACTCATTTGGTTTTGGTCCTTTGCTTCTTTGATAGTTGTTACCTTCGGTCTCCATTTGGTGGGTAGTGATTTTAAAATCTTCCTTACATTTTCAGAGTAAAAAAAAATATTCCATGTCCCTTCAATTTTTTTGTGATGTTAGTAAATCGAGAAACCATGTCAGTAATAGATTCATATTTTAACATCTTAAAAATCTCATAATCATGTACTAATTTATGTATTTTTATTTCCCTTACCTTCGTTGTACCTTCGTAGGTTACAACAAGTGTCTCAAATTTCTTTTGCTAATTCACAAATACTCGATTAAACTCTTTTTCACTCAATGCTTATTGTAGAAATGTGAGACCTTTGAAGTTGTGTTGAACCAATGCTTGTTCATCGATAGTCCACTCCAATTCGTCTTCAGGTACCTTCTTGCCTTCAACATCCATGGTGATCACAAATGGGCCATTATGTATAACTTTTCAAACAAGGTTATTTGCACATGTGAAAACCTTAAATCTGCATTTCTAGTAGGCAAAGTTTTCACAATTGAAATAAGGTGGTCTAAATATGTTTAATCCTTCCTGAGGGGTGAGTGCAGATGCCATGATATTTTACTCATATATGATTGACAAAAGTTTTCATTTTTGAGCTTCCGCTCTGATACTAATTGTTATTTAACCTAAAGGGGAGGTGATTGGGTGAATAGGTTAATTTAGTGGAATTTATTCTTTTTCAAATTTTACCCCGATTGAGTGCTTGTGAACAATATGGAAATTAAAATCTAAGTAATTAACAAGGATAATCACACCAAATGCACAAGGATTTATAGTGGTTCGACTCACTTGAGTCAACTCCATTCCCCTCAAGACCTCCTTGGGAGATTTTCCACTAATTTCCCCTTTCAATACATTAGGTGGGGGAAAATCACCTTTTACATGCTTTCAAGGATAAGAGCCTTAGTACAATAATCTCTTTACTAGATAAGAGAGTCCTTAACCAATCTCTAAAGGCAAAGAGTGACCTACAAAAGACTAAGTACAGTCTAGTCCTTTTGTACACTATCGAATCCTAGAATTCAACCAACTCTTAGGCAAATAAAGAAACAACTACAAATAAAGGTAAAATGTTACCTTAGTGTGGTGCAAGTATGAAATGCAATGAATAAGAATGAATGCACCTTGATATTCTCTTGAAGCTTGCTTATGAACCAGGAAAAGGATAGAGAAGCCTTGTATAAAAAGTTTTGAGTATGGGCTTCTTCTCCTCCTACTGGGATATCATCATGGTTTAAGGTTTCCACCGATATTGTTGAAATTCCCACATTTCGACAGTATCCCAGAACTCCGATGCCAAATACCATGTGACTTTTAAAAGTCAATGATTTTGACCAGTATTGACCTTAAAAGTCAATGATTTCAACGGTATCTCTCAAAATGTTGGAATTTTTTAGTGGACCAATGGGTCAGCCTTTATAAAACCATTTTAAATGGGAAACAAAGCTTTCTTATTTCAAAATTTCGACTGACTCCCTTATTTCTTCTCTATAGATTGTGAAACTTGGGAAATAACTCCAGATTTTTCCCTTGTGCCATCTAATCTTCATTTTAAGCTTGGATTTTACACATTCATAGCAAATCTACCTAAGGAAGGGAACTGGGACCAAAAAGGTAATCTCATCTTCCCTAAACATTGTGTGCCATCCTTTGAGAGCACCGGTTCATTTGAATATGGTGGTGGGTATGGATAGTATAGTATGGTGGATCGTCTACTTCATTTGGACAGAAAGGTAGTTCAGGTGGTGGGTCATCTTTTGTTAACTATCTTTGGGTATCCATCCAACCTTGTGTGTCACATCCACATCCTATCACTGTGACTGAGCCATTTCCTAGGCTGGGATACCTAACTGATGTTGATGATGCATCTTATAGATGGGTAGTGACAGACTACCAAAACAATTGTGCCCAAAACATGTCATGGGACTCATGTGGTGCACTCAAAAGAGCAGCTATGACATCTGCAGCGGTATGCAGCTCGTGGACTGGAACTGCCATTCATAGTTTAAAGTATCTCCGATACCGATACGATACCCTTCGATACGTATCTTAAATTTAGCCGACCAATACGATACACACCGATACGATACATGAATTTTTAAAATCCTTTCGTATCGATATATATCCGACGATACATATTGATATGCATTAATACACCACCGATACATATTGATACGATACGATATGCACCCATACAACTCTATGAAAAATATAAATCGAGGTGAAATGTACGTTTCGGTATATATCAGTACGTATCGGTGAGTATCGGTATGTATCGATCAGTACGTATCGGTGAGTATCGGTCTACCGATACAATGCACTACGGTCATATAATGGCCAAGATGGGTAATTTTTCAGAAAAACACGATTTTTTTAGGGGTTTTTGTTCCAAAGTTGTTGCCAGCCATATTTCTCTCTAACTAAAGTGGAAATCAAGGTTGGGAACAAGGATTTTACATTTATGGGACAACTACAAACCTTGAATTCTTAGTGCAATACCCTCAATTTAGTGTTTATGCATAATACATGTTATCAATAACTTTTTTTAACAAATTCTTTATGCAAAAGTGTTTAAAAAAATGCTTCCTATCCATTTATGTGTGTATCTTTCTTAGCGTATCTCGGATAAGATACGATACCCTCCAATAGGTATCTTAATTTTGGCCTACCGATACCGATACTTTAATCCTTGCGCCAAGACACTCTACTTGGAATTAACTTTTGAGTATTGAGTGTTGAGTGATAACTCACAATTATGTAATATTATTATTATTTTTTTATCCTTTGCATTATGTATTATGTACTTATGTAAATTGTAGACTATATAATGTAGACTATGTACTTATGTAGTATAGTTTCAGACTTTCAGTCAACGAGACTCAACGTACATTACCAAACTTGGTTCACCCCACAAGTATTGACTTTAAGTGTTTTTTCCATTAAACTAATTATGTGAATGTGTTAGAAATGTCTAAAATAGGACATACACAAAAAATAGGCAAAAAAACACATTTTGGGGGTCGAAACCAAAGTTTCCATCCAACCAAGAAAAGTTCCTTGGTTTCCTCAAAATTTTCCAAGTTTAGACCGAAATTTCAGTCTCCCCAAGGGTCGAAACCCGATACCTTGAACCTTGGATATCATTAGGGAAGATCTTACTAAAGCCATTAAAAGTTTTTTTCTCAACCCTCTCAAATCCACAACCTTGATATAACCTTCCTTTGTCGCATTCCCAAGAAAGAAGGTGCTTCCATGTCTGACTTCAAACTCATCTCCCTTTGCAATCTCCTCTATAAATTCATAGCCAAAATTCTAGCAAACCGCCTCCAGCTTGTCATTAACTCCCTTGTTAGTGCTAATCAATCTGCCTTCATTTATAGGAGAAGCATTGGGGATAACATCATTATCTGCCATGAGATTGTGAGGGGGTTTGATAGAAAATCCCACTCCCCTTGGGGCCTCCTTAAGATCGACATCCATTAGGCTTTTAACTCCATTCGTTGGGACTTTATCTCCAAAATCTTGCTTGCTATGTCCTTCCCCCGATCTTTGTCAACTGGGTTCATTGCTACATATCCTCCCCTAAGTTCTCTGTTATAATGAATGGCTCTCTGGCTGGTTATTTTGTCTCTTATGTCGGCATTCGCCAAGGTTGTCCCTTTTCCCTTTTCCTATTCTGCCTTGCCCTTGAGGTTCTTTCTAGATCCATCCAATCCCGCACTGGTGATCTCCTCGTCTCCCCTATTTCCAATTCAAATCCCTCAAGCTAACTCATCTCACTTTCGCTGATGATCTCATGATCTTCTCTAGAGTTGATCCCTCTTCTGGACACCCCTAAGGGGGGATGGGAGCCAATCCCTCTTCTGTACCTTCCTTTGGAAAGGTTCTTCAGAGCTGATCCCCTTATCTATTTTGACTCCTCCCATCCCCCCTTAAGGGTGTATCATGTTTCTTTGGCCTTTGGGTCTTGTACATCCCCCCTTTTTTCTCCCTGTTATTTAATTTTCATATTCACCAAAAAAAAAAAAAAAATTTGAGTATTTCCTGGAAATACGTGAAAAAGTTTTAACTTCAAACTCTAAGACAAAACGCCGCTTTCTTAGATTTAGGATGCTCAATTAGTTTCCTCCAAATGCTAGTAATTAGTTGTGTTTAATGTAGCATAGTAAAGGTATTTATATGTGTGTTTAATGTGCTAATTAAGCTGATTTAACTAATCACAAACGGACACATTTTTCCTCCAGCAGTCGACTTGTACAATGTAGCCTTTTGAAATAGATCTGTTGGAGTCCTTCTTGGCCTACTGGACGCGAGTCGATTGGCATGTACAGGTTTGAACCGGTTTGGTTATGTTTTCATAACCTGTTTCAACCTGTTTGTGCCGGTTTACCGGTTGGAGTGGCTTTGATCTGGTTGGGCTGAAAATAGTCCATCTTTCAGGTCTTTTTATGTGATTAATGTTCACTCACATTTGAGTATTGGACTTCACATATTCTTAGAACTTTGAGGGCCATATTGTCAAGAATCAAGATGCCTCCTAATGATCTTTCTAAGTCAACTTAGGAGTACGACAGTATAAGTGCAAGTGTGTGCACTATTTTATATTAAGATGATAGCGTGATTTTCTTGGTGACTTCACGACTTCAACATTTTTGTCTTCTTGGTGTTGATACAACGTTCTTCTTCATGCTTAACTTTCCAGCTTTATGCTTCATCACTTGAGGTCTTGTTATGTCTTTATTCTTCAACAACGCATTTCATCACGACTTGAAGCAGCTAAGGATTTTCATTTCAACTTGTGGTAAGCATCATCACTTCTTTGGAGTTTCCTTATTTTGGGAGTATGTCAGAATCGAATTAAGGATGATTAGGGAGTTCAGATGAGATATGTAATAGTTTTGAAGTCTAGCTAGAATTAATAAGTTAAGAGTCTTTGATTCAAAAATAGGATTGTATCAAAAGTTGGTTATGCAATGTTAGTAGTTTTAGTTACTAACAAAATTCCTATCCCCCTTTCTGGGTATCTCAGGCTTCTCCATGGGATCTCTTCCGTTCAAATACTTAGGTTTTCCCCTTATCACTGCCGGGCTCTCTGCGCAGCACTGCACTCCCATACTTCTTATTCGTAAAAGACTTCAGCTTTGGAAAGGGAAGCTTATTTCCTATGCAAGTAGGTTGGAGTTAATTCGTTCCGTCCTCCAATCCTACTACATGCACTGGTTTGGGTCCTTCTGGATTCTGCAGTCCATCATCAAAGCAGCTGAAAACCTTATGTGCTCCTTTCTCTGGAAAGGTGTTAATTCCGCCAGATTTCTTCATCCCTTAAAATGGTCCTCTGTTTGTCACCCCAAGTTGGTCTGGGCCTCTGCAGAATCCATGATGTTAACTCTGCTGGTACTTGCAAGTTTATCTGGAAGTTGGTATCCAAGCACAATAGTATTTGGTTTTGTTGGGTTCATTCTTCTCTTCTTCGTAAAGACTCTCTCTGGACGGTATCCCCTCCTCCGATGCTTCCTTGGTTTGGCGTCACATTCTTAACCTTCGACCCACCACCGTCCGAGCTATCCACTCTATCATTGTGGATGGTCTTTCCACTTCCCTTTGGTTGGACGACTGGCATCACTTTGGGGTCCTCCTCGCCCTAGTAGGATCCAAGTTGGTCTACTCCTTGATGTTGGACAGACATGTTCCAATTTCCTCTATCATCCTGAATGGTTCTTGGTCTCCCCCCCTCCCCATTTCTTCCTCCTCCCCTCTCCCCATCATTTGGTCCTCCCTCCCTCCCCAACTTTCTTCCCCTGAGGACAGGATTATTGGTCCCCTGAGCCCTCAAACATTTTCACTTTGTCTTTTTCCTGGAACTTTTTGTGCCCCCACTCCCAACTTGCTCCTTGGCGCAAGATTGTCTGGTTCAAAGGCTGCATCCCTCGGCACAGCTTCACAACATGGGGAGATCTCTCCAACTGTCTCCCTACCCAATCCTTCCTCCTCGACCTTCATATTAGTCTCTCCCCGGCTGTCTTTGTTGGAATGGGATTGAAGACACTGATCATCTTTTCTTTGGCTGTCCTTTCTTTTCATCTGTTTGGAAAAAAATCCTCTTAAAATGTTGGCCTGGTAGGAGAAGAATTCTTCCCTTTCACAGGGAATCGATCTGGGTTGATATGGCCTTTGTTGGATCTTCTATCTGTGACACTATGGGTAAGCTTACTTTTTTTGCCACCATCAACCATATCTGGAAGGAATGGAATCTTTGAAGACAGACTTCCAAATCTTAATCTTTTGACATGATTTGGAATGCCATCTACTTTGATGTTAGTTCCAAGCTCCAATCGCTTTCTCATCAGCCGTTGTGCGACTCCCCTATGAACAGGCTTACTATGGCCTCCTTGGCCCCCCTCCCTCTTCTTTTGCCCCTTCCCGTACCCTTTATTGGGTCTGTAGCATAATTTTAATGTTTTTTTTCTTTTCCTTGCCCCTAGGGGTTTTATATTCCCTTTTTTTCTTCCTTCGTAATGAATTTATCCTACCCCCCACCCCCCCCAAAAAAAAAAAAAGGTATATTTAAGTTGCTTGTAACGAGTACTTAAAAAGTAGGTGATTTACAAAATCTTCAAAATTAGTATAAGCATGTATGATGGGAAGGGGACATCCAAGGCTGTTAGGTTTGATGTTTGCCTTTTTCTCTTTTTCAAAAAAATAAGTTGGAGTTGGTTCTGCTCTTCTTATCTCTAGTGGTTTTGTCCTGGTTTTAGTATTGGTTGTAGCTATGCTAAAGCGTCTTTGAGTAGTTGCCAGCCTAATTTGGCCAACTACTGATATTTTTTCTTGAGGTCACTTGCTGTTTTGTTGCCTCTAAGCACCTCCCTGAGATGTGCTACTACAGACGTTGAAACTTTGCTCTTGCTAGATCCTGAAGGTCAGTAAACTTCATGCCTAAAAGGTTCTGAAGTCCAGTTTCTGTTTGTCTGGTTTCCTGTTTGCTGTCTGTCCAGATTGGTAGGCATTTTGGGTATTCTATTGCTAGCTAAATGCCTTGAGACCCAAATAATCCCCTTTGACTTATAGATCATTATCTTCCTGCTAATTCCAATTGGAAGTTGTCTAATTTGAAGTCTTTGGATCTGTTAAGAGTTCAATTTGGTCTATTCTGGACACTAATTCTTGGATACTACTGGAATACCTTTGTGTTGACTTAATCTGTTTGGTCCTATTGTCAGAGGCTTCTCTTATAAGGTACTGCATCACTGAGTTGGAAATAGAATATATTTCCATTTAATTACTAGGCTAACATCATCTCATGCTCTCTTTTTTCAGTTGTTTAAGGGACCCAATGATGCCAGCATCAGGACCAGACTCTGCTGCCTCTTTTCCAGCACAGCTCACAATCTTCTATTCTGGAACCATTAGCGTGTTTGATGCTATTCCAGCAGAAAAGGTTAGTCATGTAGTTTTTTTGAGTACATGAAACATGTTAAGATTTGGAGAAAGTTTTCCTTCAGCCATGGTGAGGGGTTCACCCATAAAATCTGAGGTCATCATTACTCCCCCCTTACCCCATATGTTGCAGGTCTGAAATGCCCTTAATTGTTCCCTGGCATCCATCCAAGTCACAGTGATGGCCACCGGTGCAGGAATTCCTCCCTCACCGTGGCTCAAGGAAAACCGAGTCCTTGAGATTTTGTTCTCTTTTTTTTTTTCCTGACATCGATTGTTTCTGTTCCCCATTAAAAGGCCCACGCAATTATGCTGATTGCTGCTGCTGCTGCTCCTTCTAAGAACTCAAACAGAAAGGATAATGGGGTTCCTTCTGCAGCTGCTTCACCAGTTCTCACTAGGTCTCCTTCCCTACAGAGTACTGCAGCTGCTGTGGCTTCTCAACAATCACAATTTCAACCCATTCAGAAGACCTCCCTGTGCAATTTGCAAGCAGGTAAAGAGAGAAGGGAAACCTAACCAAAATAATCAGTACATGGGATATGCTTCTCATTTGCCAGGGTTTAATTTTTATTGTGCTTTTCAACTTGTGTTATTGATACAACTGATTATAGTTTTAATTATTTTGGGTAGAGCTTCCAATTGCAAGGAGACACTCCCTTCTTCGCTTCTTGGAGAAGCGACGGGACAGGTATTCCTTCCTCAATGTGTCATTGTATCTATTTGATCCTTGAGGGCATAGCTTTGCGTCTTCTCAAAATGTATATTTCCCCACACGGGTGCACTATTTTGTTAAGTCTTACCTACTCTAAGAGATGGCCTTCTCATAAAATGGTCTGTACAGAGGCAGCCTATCTCCTGCAAAGATTTCATGCTGCTTGCTTGCTTGCTTTCCTGTTCTCATTTTCATAGTAATAGCAAGGAAAAAAATGCCATACATGCAAGGGTGTCAAAGTCCTATTGGTGTGGAAGTCTATTAACCATCGAACTTACCATCCTGAACTTGATATTTTCTGCAGATTGGTGAGCAGGAGTCCTTATACTCCTGTGGTAGTGACAAAAGAAGGAGACAACACAGGAAGTGGCCTCAGTGCTGAAGCTCCGTCCATGCAGGGCTGCTTCTCTGAGACTTCCAAATCTCAGGAAGAGATCCAACCAAGCCCTGCCACCCACCTTGCATGAACTAGTGAATGGAAACCTAGACAAATATAGCACAAACATGTTTACTTTCTTAGCTTGTCGCTATGGTTATTTATCTCACTCCAAACTTGCTCAAAGCAAGTGACCATCTCAACTTGACTTTGTAGAACCAAAAGAATTTGTGCATTCTTGGTAGGTTGTCGTTTCTGAAAATGCCTTTATATGTGATTTCTGTGTTTGCTTGCAGGGATTTTGCAGGGTGGGAATAAAGGGGTGGTTAAGTGAGAACAGATTTCCATTGAATAAGTGTATTTTATGCGTGTTTATGGAATCTTGTCAGGCAGCCTCTGCAAGTAGGGTAGAAATCGTCTGAAATTCTCATCTCGTACAATTCCATACAATTCCACCCTAAACGGCTGACACGTGTAAATATTCCATATGTACGGTTCAGATTAATCAACCATAATACAATGTTAATTAACCATAATACAACCATAATACAATCTGAACCGTAGATATAGAATATTTACATGTGTCAACCATTTAGGGTGGAATTGTATAGAATTGTACAAGATGAGAATTTCAGACGATTTCTACCCCTGCAAGTAAGGGTTTCCTGTCATTTGGGTGTGAGCTCCACCAGACCTCTTCAAAGTTAAATAATAATAATAATAATAATAATAATAATAATAATAATAAGTAGGATTATTGCACTGTTCACACGGAAAGTTGCAACCAAGGGTGCAAATTAACGCACCGTTTGATAATGTTCCGTTTCTACGTTTTCTTGTTCCTAAAAATGGAGAAACAGTCTAAAAAGTGTTCGATAAAATTGTTCCGTTTCACCCGTTTTTATAAACATAAATCAAAATTTATACCTATTTACAATTTTAGAAATGACTGACGACGAAATAAGTCAGACTTGTTTCGTCGTTTCTAGAAATGAATGTGAGAGAAAAAAAAGGTTGTTGTGCACGAGAAATTTCTCAACTATTTAAACGTAAAAAAAAACAACGGAACCCTCTCTTCCTTTTGGGCATCAGATGATATTATTGGGTTTTTTAGTGACATTATGTCTACATAAAATATTTCGAGAAATATGTTTACCAAACATCAAAAAATCAGTTTTTGTTTTCAGATACGTAAAAAGTCTGTTTCTACTGTTTTATTTAGCAGGGATCTTGGGGTGGAAATCTAATGGTAATGGGACCCACAGGTTAGTGGGTTATAGAGGTTGGAGGGAAAAGTTTGGAAGAAGATGGTAGTGAAGAGGTGCCAGGGCACTTGCGAGATCATTGCTTCATTGTTCCTCCCAATTACTCTGTCGATTGCCGCAAGTACCCTAAAATCATTCTTCTTCTTCGATCTTTTTTTATTTTTATTTTTATTTTTTATTTTTTTATTTTGATCTCGTAGTCCAGGTCGTCTCCTTCAATCTTCCTTTTTTTTTTTTTTTTTTTTTTTAATCGTGTAGTACTGGCCTCCTTCGATCTTCCTTCTTCTGTTTTATTTTGAAAAATCTTGTAGTCTAGGTCGTCTTTTTTTCTTAGCTCTCCTTATCAAACGATTACAGAGATGGTATTGCAGAGAGATTGGTTGCAGAGACGGGTTTCACATAGAAGTTGGGAGGAGATCAGATAGGTTGGTGCAATGGCAGGGTAGCGTCAAAGTAGAGGTGGGTGCGAGCAGTGGCTGGGCACATAGGTTTTCTTTGGCGAGTGGTTGATGTGCAATGGACACATTCACCTGTCTCCTATTGTTTTCCTTCATCTTTATTAAGAAAGTCTCACTGAATCGGCAAGGCTTTGCAAAGGAGTGGGGTGAGAGAAATTGGCAGTCACCTTGGCCAACAAGAAATGCGAAATTTAGTTTTTTGTATAAACAAAATCCCACCCCAAGGTTGCCAAATACCTTCAAATTTCATCAGGTGGATATTCTTTAAATCCCATGAATCCCACCCCTGGAAAACCCCATCAAACAAACGGGGCTTTAGATTATATCTGATATGGATCCATTCCAATCCAGATTGGACAGATTCTGCCCTAACCCTAGGAATGGCATGGATCGACGGATTCTGATCTGATCCCAATTCCTGAAACCCTGGTTGCAACCTCTCTCTCCCTCTGCTGGCTTCTCTTTCCTCTTCCTTCTCACCATACGTCGTCCAATTTGACGATGGCAACTCTCCCTCAATCTGGGGAGATAGAGCGACTCTCATTTTTCTCCCTCATCACCCAAAAACGGATTAGCTACTTCTAAAAGCTAATCTGTACTATTTAACCCTTTTCTCTGCTTACTTCCAACCTTCGTTCTTCTACTTATTTCTTATACACACAGAGGGGTAATTTACAGGGAAAATGTTGTCCTAGTGAGGGGTGGAAGTTGCCACTAGACGGGAACTTGTTTCCATCTTAAGTTATAGTTTTCAGAATGAAACTGATGTCTGTTTGGTAACTTGAGATAAAGATGGGGTGTTTGTTTTGAACCTTGGAGACTCAGCAATGAATGGCGGATTAGGAAACATATTAGAAGACCATTGAAACCAAAAACTTCAGTCACAACTTCGCATTAAGAATTTGGGGTAAAAGAACACCTACTGAGGGAAAGAATTAGGGCGTTCGAGAATATAAAAAAACACTAACAAAAGAGAGACTTGTGTTAACGACAGGTATTAGTCCCAGATGATGCGATTACCACGTGATTGGATTCCATTGGCCATTTTTCATTTTTAATTGTAATTGAACTCTTTATAAGCCCGAAATATGGGATTTAGGGGGGACACAAACTTAAGTACATAGATAAGATTCTTACGCGCATACATGGGATCATTTGAGTTGTGCGTGAGATTTCAAATAGTTATTTATTAGGCAAAATGGTCGGTACGTGTAGAAAAATAGGAATGTGAAATGCTCGGAGCTCGGTGAATGTTCACGTAAGTGATATGATTGATACATGTTAAATATGTTAATCCTACTAACAAAGTTATAAACAGTTACAACTCTGTTTAATATTATTAATATTTAAATAAATAGATAATAAAAATCCCAATATAAGCAGATTTTTCCTTTCATTCCGCGTAGAAATCTCGATCTTCTCTTTCTCTCTCTCCTTGCTTCTTTTTTAAGGTTGTTCCTTCTTTCTTCTTCCTTTTTCACCGCTCTCCAGTCTAGTTGAAGTTTTGTTTACCAATTTCAGTGAAGATTTGCATCTATGGTAAATTCTCAGAGGTTAATAATATCTATCCAATAAGTAATAATAAAATCCTAGATATTCAACAGCTTTGTTCACTTTATAAATTCAAGTTTGTCTTTTGCCATACATGCAAACTTTACTGTCCAAATCCCTTCCCTGATGATTAATATGTAAACATGGTATTTGGATATGTGTGACCAACTCTCTCATATGCTCAGTGCTTGAAAATAATTATGTTGATTTTTTTCTTATCTCATCCAATTTTGAGAGAAAGAGAGAGAGAGATGATGATGATGATGGCGGCTGTAGAAAGAAGGAACAACGTTGAAGAAAAAGCAAAGAGAGAGAGAGAGAGAGAAAGAGAATTGAGATTTCCCAACAAAATCGAAGGAGGAGTCCGTTTATATTAGATTTTTTTTATTTATTTATATAAAAAAATATTAGACAAGTTAAGTAACCACATCCGTCATCTCTCCACCCTAAAAACTATGAATCAGTTACAATATAAAAAACTAATAGATGGTTTAGATTAATCTAAACTTAAAATGGACGGTTAATATTAAAAGAAAGTGAAAATAAGATTGTAATACGTACGTCTTGCTACCACTCGCCCTTTTTATCCCAATATAAACAAACTCCTCCTTTGATTCCGCTTAGAAACCTCTCTCTCTCTCTCTCTCTCTCTCTCTCCTTGCTTCTTCTTCAATTCCTTCTTTCCTCTTCCTTTTTCAGCGCTCTCCAGTCTAGTTGAAGTTTTGTTTACCAATCTCATTGAAGATTTGCATCCATGGTAAATTCTCATAAGTTAATAATATCTACCAAGGAAGTAATAATAAAATCATAGATATTCAAGAGCTTTGTTTACTTTATAAATTCAAATTTGTCTTCTACCATATATGCAAGTTTTACTATCCAAATCCCTTCTCTGATATTTGGATATGTGTAGCCAAGTCTCTCATATGCTCCTGAAAAAAGTTATGTTAAATTTTTTTTACCTCATACTATTTTGAGAGCAAAGCAAGAGAGAGAGAGAGAGAGAGAGAATTGAGATTTCCCAACAGAATCGAAAGAGGAGCCGGCTTATATTGGATTTTTATTTTTTATTTTTTTATTTATATAAAAAAAAGTTAGACAAGTTAAATAACTACGTCCATCAACTCTCCACCCTAAAAACTAAGAATCGATTACAATTTAAAAAACTAATAGATGATTTAAATTAATATAATATTAAATGAAAAATTAATATTAAAATAAAGTGAAAATAAGATTGCAATACGTACGTACTGCTACCACTCGCCCTAGCTTTAAAATAATAATTATGAATCTAACGGTTTAAACAAAACTAAAAAAAAAAATCAACGGCCATTAAATGTTTGCATACTTTATTCTTGAGTAACCCGCTAGCATCCTTCGCCCCTCAAAATAAAATGAAAATTTACCTAGATCCACTTGATAAGAAAAAAATGTACAAGATAATTAAGTTTAAAATATGTTTTATCCCCCATTAATTACCATTTTGAAAAGATTTACGTAAATTCCAAAGTTAGTTATTGCTCACGCTGCAAGTAAAAAATAAAGCCAAACCTCCTAAATTACCCCTACTTAATTTTTCTTTTTTTTTTTTTTGGTAGAAACCCCTCCTTAATTTTTTATTTTTATTTTTGGTAAGGGAAACCCCTCCTTAATTACAGGATGGGTTTAAAACTCTCTTCATTCTTTTTTTTTTTTAATTCAATTCTTTCATTTTTTATTTTTTTCTTAATCATTGGGCCCTCCTCCGCAGCACATAAGCTCACCATCCCCAGCCTTCAATTCCACTGCTCTCTACAACGATCAACTCTCGCCCCAAAACAGAGGGATAAAGAAGGACGGGCATTAATCCTATCTCTAGGCATTCTTTCCGCCTCGCTGTGACTCTTTAAGGCCGCAAGGGGCTGAGCTTCAGGTATCATCTTCTGCCCCATTCTCGCTGGAGCTTTGATGAGCTTCCCTTCTCACCGTATAGGACCAACAAAGACGAGCCACCTCATCATTACTCTCCACTCTGATTTCTCATGAAATTTCATTTAATTCCATGGATAATTTAGATTTTGAGGAGAAAAGTATTGTGTTGAAGAACTTAAGAGTGACATGGGAGGGCAGGGAAGCAAAAGATTTTGGGGCAGGGTAGGGTGGGGGCAGTGGGGATAAGGATGCGAATTTAAAACCGAAACCGAAACCGAAATCAAATCGAGCCGTTTACATCAAAATCGTAAAACCGTTTAGTAAATGGTTTGGTTATGGTTTCAAGTTTAACACTGGTTAGCTAAACGGGTTGGTTCGGTTTTAACCGTTTAACCCATCGATTTCAAATCAAATTGACACCATGAAAATCGAACTGTTTACACTGTAAAAACTGACCCGTTCAACCCGTACAACGATTTAATAGAATAAGGGGTTAACTGATGTGTTTTCAGTGCCTCATGCTCTTTAACTTTAGAACACTAACGATAAGTTATGTTCATTAGCAGCTTTATTTGTATTCCACTTTCTCCATGTAATATGTTCTTTTGCTTAGTTGCTTTGGTTGTTTTAACAAAACACGATGGGTTTAATTTAGGGAAGAATTAAGGACTATAGAAGCTGTCCAATAGTCTATTCAATAATTTACTCTTATTATGTAGTTATGTAGTTAAATCCTTGCTTGTTCAATGTCTCATTTAATTTGATACAAGATTGAAGCGTTATCAACAAAAACAAATTTCAGTAAGCATGCGAATAAACTAGCAAACTGATTGCTAACCATTTAGAAACAGTATGGATTAAACTACGATCAAAACCGTTTAAAACCGTGAAATCGATGCCATTTAAAAACCGTGAAATCTAAAACGGTTCCGATTTCAGAAACTACAACCGTTTAGTAAATGGTTGGTTTGGTTTCAACCAAATAAATGTGAACTGAACCGAATCATACCATATACATTGAAACCAAACCGATTAACACCAGGAAGTGGGGAGAGGGATTGAACACACAAGGCGGGGTAGGGGCATGGGTGACGGGGAGGGTAGAGGAGGTTGCAGGCGGGGATAGTGCCTCCTACGTAGGAAGAATAAGGGAGAAAAGGAGAGCAGTAGGAGGAGCTGGGTCCCACATATGTTAAATATAAAAGAATTAAACAGCTAAAAACAGAAAAAAAAAAAAAAAAAAAAAAAAAAAAGGGAAGATAAATTGAATTGGGAGTATTTTAGGAAGTTCAAATTTTTCCTTGACCAACGTGAATAATAACTACTTTTGGGGATTAAGTAAATATTTTCAAAATGGTAACTAGTGAATGGATCTAGGTAATTTCACACCCCAACCCCCCCCGCCAAAAAAAAAAAAAAAAAAAAAAAAAAACTTGTAGAAGACGTAGGACTAATTTTCCTGGCCATCTAAGACGGATCTATTTACTTTAAAAAAACAAATAAATAAATAAACGACTTGTGATCATTAATAGCAATTTGGGAGCAACAATGAAAAGGATATGGACACATATGGCAGATAAATGGATTTGATGGTTATAATATTTTTCAAAAGTTCGATGTAATAAAATGTATACAATAATGATATGGTACGCGTTTAATACGACCACTCTATAAGTAAAAGTACAAACATATATTCATTATATTCACCATATGTAACAGATATGTACATATACCATTTACACATTAATTTTTTCAAAAGGAAGCCTTACAACTGAAATAAACACAATCTAATAGTTAAGATTGGAACTAGACGCTAATGGGGACAAAAAGCCTTCAATAGAGGCTGAGCATCACCTGATTAGAGTGTTGTTCAAGTTGTTATTAGACCCATCACTTGGAGAGCATGGGCTTTTTGCGCATCACAACTCGCCAACTACACTAGATAATTATTGTTAACCCATAAGAGATTTTAGTAACACCTAATTCGTATTTCTCAAGTGAGACACCACTTTACTTATATTGTCTTCAATTCTGTGTGTACAAGAGTGACTTGTGAAATAGGCTATAAAGAACACTAGCTAATGCTTAATTTGAACCTAGAAATCCCTAGCATATTACGGCATGTCTGATAACCATTTTTTTTTTTTTGGGCTATATTTATGGGGAAAAAGCGTGTTTGATAACGTATAGTAATTTCTATTCATGGGCTAGAAAAAAATAAAAATGCATTTGTTAAGCGTATACTAATTTCTGTATACAAAACTTATATAAACTTACAAAATGACATTCAATATCTAAATTTTTAGCAGCAGTGGTGGTGTGGCAGTGGCAGTGGCGATAGCGGTGGTGGTGCAATGGTAGTGGTGGCGTTGGTGGTGAAAGAAGTGGTGGAGTGGTGGTTAAAGTTGCATTGATGATGTTTTATTTTTAACATGAAATTATTTATTTATCTATTAAATTAATCATGTGTTCATTAAAAACCAACCCCCTATTTCTTCCTCGTACTTTTAAGATAGGGAAGTTTCAAAAAGTTTCTTTGTTTCCTTTTTTCCCAATAACTTTTTGGTCTTGATTTATTTCCAAGAAACAAAAAGATGAACCGTGTTAGCAAACGGATTTCTGTTTTTTTTTTTTTTATTCCTAAAAACAAAATATTTGAAGAATAGAAAAAAAAGAATGGTTATCATGCAACCCTT
The DNA here is from genome assembly GCF_013358625.1 of Macadamia integrifolia. NCBI lineage: Eukaryota > Viridiplantae > Streptophyta > Magnoliopsida > Proteales > Proteaceae > Macadamia > Macadamia integrifolia. The sequence continues at coordinate 87,653 of NW_024868199.1, read as the reverse complement.
ACCCAACCTCTAAACAGGCAAGAGATCAAATCCTCCTTGTTGGCATGCACTCTCCTGTTGTTATGGCCAATGCCCATTCCAATTGGTTGAAATTCGATTGGTGTGGAAAGGACATTGAGGTATGCCTGTCCAAAAAATAGGGACCCCATTCAACAAGTTATTTGGTAATTGAGCTGACCAAATAAACATGGCTGGTCCGACCGACCAGATACAATTCATCTTTTTTTTTTTTTTGTGGCTAGAACAAATATAATTCATCTTTCACATAATCTAACAGAAATAAAAAGAAAAAAAAATTGTTACAGGTTCTCTTTCACACACGCCTACTACTGTTTGCCTCATGGATGATAAGATTTAGCATTTTAATCGTGGATGAACATGCCACATGTCAAATTTGATGGTGTATCTGAAGTTAACTAACTGCCATGTATTGGGCTTTCTGGCCTTTCAATTGGCCCACAAGGTTCAATTAGCTCTACAAAAACCGTTCAAATGATTTTGAAACCATTATAAAATCTGGGGGAATCAAACTGATTTGAAATTTTACACTTAACTAATTGATGATGTGGATAATATGTAACACAAACTTTGGACACATCCAAAGTTGCCACATTATATCGATAGGCAATTTAGTTAGTCATCTGAAAAAGGTTCTTAGAACAAACATATGGCGCATGTTTAAGTTCACATATGATTTTTTTTTTTTGCATTTCTTGTCACCAAGGTGGTGAAATGAGCAGTTGTAAACTGTTATTGTCCACTCATTTCCAAAAGTTTATTTAAGTCGAGGTAAGAAAATATTATTCTAAATTTTCTAAAAGTAATTTATCATCATGACATTTTCAAGAACCATCATTATACATATCATTAAATATAACAAGTGTATAATATTTGAAAGGCAATCTCTGATGAATTGCCAACGTGATTGGTAGCATAATAGAAGGAAGCCCTTGCCTCATCACCGCTCGAATTGACTGATTGTGGGTTTGAATCAACACACCCCACTATTGCTTGTTAGTCCTTGCTTGCCATATGGGGGCTTTGGCCTAAACTATGATCACTACCGTGGAACACCCTTTTTTTCTACCAAAAAAGAACTCTCATTTAATTTTCAACTATCAAATCCGGAAAAATCAATTAAATGGTAGGTCATTAAAAAAATAAGGACAACGTAGATTGCCCCCATCTATCATGTTTTAAATTTAGAATCAATCATGTGGTCTAATATATATATATATATATATATATATATATACACACACACACATATGCATACAAATATTTGCTTAACCATCCAAATCTTGACCAACACTACCCAGCTAATGGGAAACAAAAAGCTACCAACTCACTTGACCCGCACCCAGACACAGAGGCATATAAAATTACCATCTCACCCCCAGTGAATTAAAAAATTCCATTCATGTTAATGCCACCGTGCATGCTTTCATTGGCCCCCGTGCTAATGCAAAGGCCACATGACCAAGCATCAATCTATTGCCCTTATCTAGTTGTACCATGTGGAGTAATGCTTGTTTGCTAAATTTTATCCAAAAGTGCATCAATATATAACCACAAAAGTTTTGAAATCTTACCAATCACATGGCAAATTTTGGTCCACTTGAAGAAAGCTCTCTAAATGGACTTTTAATATGCAAGAACAATATGGGTGACAACATGGGGAGGGAACATTGCAGATAATTTCAATTTTCTCTCATCAAAATGTTTGTCATTGTAAACTCTCCAAATCAGGGACCTTCACTACCAAATTGCATGTTGATTTTTTATCTAGTAGTACAACTACTTAGAAATCTGGATTATCAAATAGGTGTGCATGCCTATCTCTTCACTATCATTGGTGGCGATTTCTATGAAAACTCAAACTTCACCCAAAATTTAAAATATTTTTCTGAAGATTAGCATATGGAGAGATTCCTACAAAGGACATCCTTGCAAAAGGAAGGACATTGATATAACTTATGAATTATGTCATGACAAGCAAGAATCTATTATACATATTTTTCTGCATTGTACTTTACCAATCGGATCTGGACAGCTAGCACACTGGGCCTGAGACCTGAAGCTCTTGTGGAAGCTTCTTTCTTAGTGGTTGTGTTGTATTTCTTTTAATCTGTACCACGACAGTCTATCAGATTTCTCTATATATTTCATCATTACATGTTTTTATATATGGAACCATAGTAATATTGTGATTTTTAAACAGGATAAACCTAAAACCCAATGTGATTCTGGACTGCTCAAACAAGCAATTCTGATATCCCCACCCAGGAAACGTACTTACAAGGGCTGCTCATGGGAGTGAAGCATGTGAAGGAGGAAGGACGGGACCACAGGATCTCCAAGTTTTTTGGACTAACTAAAAAACTTACATTTGGTCTATTCATGAAATCACCACTTTTTTCGGATATTCAACTTTTTCTGACTAAACTTAATTTCCATCTTAAACCACCAGATGATGATGATGATGTAATTACCTCCTTAAAACTGTTGGCTTTTTAGGTTCTCAAAAAGTTAATCTCAATCCCTTCCCCAATAGCTTACCATGATGTACATTCTCTTTTATGATTTCTAAATTTTAATTTTCTTATCCAGAAAAAAAAAATGCAAGAACAATAATAAGAAGATAATTTAAAACATGAAAAATCTAAGCAATGTATCTCTAAACCACAAACCGAATTGTGCCACATGGAAGCATGTTATGGCAATTCCACTATGTATATATGGTTTGGATTGATCACATGTCAATTACTAAACTTAACCTCAATAATATAACATCCAAATTCATTAAACAGAAAACAAATTCATATACCATCCCATGTATAGGTCTGCACCCTCTTTGTAGACCTGCAGTAGCTTTGTAGTGCAGAATTTTTTTATGCATTGCTTCTCGCACATACCAGTGACTCACAAAATTCAGTCAAACTCTTAACAAAAAAAAAAAAAAGAGAGAGAAAAGAGAAGAAGAAAAATATAGTGTTCCACAAATCTGGAAAATAGCAACACAGGATATGCTAATTTTCACGTGGCCATGCACAAACACACGCACTGTGGTGGCTCCACAAGGTAAAGACTACCCCTAAAATGCATGGATCCAACAGTATGGGAACGTTCTTGCACTAGCACATGCAACTACCCTTTCCTAACAACTACTCTTCCCCAGGAAGAGTATGTTTTCACGTCACATGGTGTGATGTGGGTTCCATCTATGTATCTGTACGACCACCTTCTATCTTCTTCTTCATCTTGTATTGCAACATCACAGGAGCACAATCTAGAGGTGTTTCCCCTACCAAGAGATTCATAAGTTGAGATTAAATAATTCACTACCCATAAGCAAACTCTTAATTTAAACTTTGTTGCAAAATTAATTCACATCATTCCAATGTGAAAGAAAGAAAAAGAGCAAAATACTTCATTTCAGCCATGAAAACGATAAGGTATCAGTTGGTTGTTTACAGTGATTTTGAAAGCTTCTGCTTTTTCCCTAAAGATTTGGTCATTTTTCCCTTTAGAGTACCTCAGCCATGTGTAGTAAGGTGATTTCATCAGTTTACTGCTAACAGAATCAGAGGAGAGATAAGAGGCATTAATTTCCAATAAATAAAATAGATCAGTGTGAGAGGCAACATTGTGGGAACTCAAAACCTGAAGCTTAAGATGAGTCCGGCATCGATAAGACCAAAGCCACCAAGAAAACGTAGAGAGCATGAGAACTGGTGCGGTGAGTAGCAGAACCCTATCAGAACCTACACAGCGGCACCTTTTCCCCTTTTTTTACAGGTTGGGAAGGGTGTCTGACCGTTGACTAAAGGGGCATACTCCCATTTTTGTTTTGCCCTTTTTTTTTTTTTTCAAACTTTTTCTGTGCTGTCAAAGGATCACTCCTTTTTAGGTTTGTCCATTTAAGTTTATGTTGAATACAGTTTTTTTTTTTTTTTTTTTTTTTTTTTCTTCTTCTTTGAGTACTCATGTTGAATATTGGTTGACAATCATATCTAGGGGGAAAAAAAGAAGAAAATAATTGTGAGAATGCCACAAAGAACCATGGACATAGTCCCCCTGCCCTTGCATATGGGTTCAGGGATATACTAAAAGTTCAATTTAGGGAAATACCACATGAATGTTGTTTTTGACCCCGCTTTAAAAATAATTAACTAGGGCTCTTAACCGTTCAAAAAAATATATATATCTCTCTCTTATCAATCCCATGATTCCTACCCTCTTTGTGAGCCCAACAAGTAATAACTATTAGAAGCTAAAGGAGTCATTATGTAATAATTGGGAGATCTTCATCCTAATAAGGCTAAAACTGAAATATGGAAAACAAAGTCATGGTCACAGGGTATTGGAAGTCATTAGAAAGGGGATGTGTAGGTAACATACTAACATGTATCTGGTTGCATTCCCAGTAACGTGTGTAGCAATGGAAATGTGAGAGAATTGGTTTCTCACACAACTCTGTTTGGTTGACTCAGAAAGAGAAGTGATCGAGTGAGAAAAGAGTTTCCTTCACAATGCTTTCCACCTTTTCTCTATGACAAATTTGTGGGAAGGACATTCCTAAAATGTCCCAAAAAATTACTTTCCTTTGGAAAGCAACCAAATGCTAAAGCATAAATTGGAGACTTTACCTTTCCTTGTGGGAAGCGCCTTCCTCAAATTGTCCCTAAAATGACTTCCCCTTGAAAAGCAACCAAGCGCTAAGAAATAAAGTGGATACTTCCTAGTAAACTTTAATATTATACTAAAAAAAAAATGGTTCTTTGCTGAGACAATGTTGTAAGTTGTAACAGGCTAAAAAGACATAAAAAATGGAAAGGAAGCAACGGTAAAGAATAGGTAATCAAATAAAAATTTTGAGATGAAAAGTTTTGTGAGCGGCACAGCCTTATGGGATCTTTGGACAGGCATAACTAGTTCTATCATGTGGAATGTTTATGAGGCAATTCTGACCAATGGATATTCTAGGGAATGGTCATGGTGGAAAGGGCTTCTATGTAAAGTTGTGGCTGAAAACTGAACTCTCATGCAACAAAAATGATGCCTCTGAAACACAAATTATGTTTTATATCTGAATATTGCTGCCATTTCCATAGTATGAGATTATGTTTTACATAGTTTTCAATGCGGAGTTGTGTGTTGTGTGTTCGAGTTGTTACTTTAGTACTTGCTTAGCGGGGCTGTCAAGAATTCGTTTATCTCATTCATCCTTTCATAAAAGTAGGTTAGGTGATGGATTGTCTAAGTGGTGGTCCTGGTAGATGTCATGCATGTAGGACACCTTAGCTTGACTGATCTATATGGTACGTCAGGTAGACAGCCGCTGCTTTATTATATAGTCTGTCGTTCTAGCCCTGTGGCTGATTTGTAATGGTGCGTCAGGTTGACAGGCGGCACTTATTATAATTAGCCATAACCCGTCAATCTTTTTGCATGGAAACTTGCACTCATCCTTGCTTGGAATCTCAATATAGCTGACCCCATTAAGTTGGAATAAGGTTTTGGATGTTGTTGTTGGTCTGGAATCTCAACCGTTGAATTTCAGGCTCAAAGTCAATCATATACCCTCCACATGGCCAGGTATGTTTGGGATGAAACTTGAGATGAAATAGGTGACCTTGGGGTCAAAGTCCACAAAGTTTCAGTAATATCCAACCTGCCACATGGCAGAACTAGGTGCCCATCCATAGATTTCATATGGGTGTCCCTATCCATACTGCTACTAACTTTAATCACCAAGTTCTTCAAACAAAGAAATTTCAAAGTTAAAATAGTTCAGTTTGAATGTGTGAACCAATTACCTTGTGCATTCTTGCAGTCCACTCTAGCTCCATGATCCATAAGTGCAAAAGAAATCTCAGTAAGATTAAACAGCGCTGCCTGCAGCCAGTTTACCCCATTGTTATATTCATACCATCCTGAATTGCTTTGAAGTGGTATTAGGCCTCTAACTAACTCACACACACAGAGCATTGGAATTAATCCGTACCAAGTGTAGCAAGGATAATCCTTGTTTGTCAAAGTAATTTGCATCCACACCCTGTCAGCATGAAAACAGTTCAGTCTTTAAATTCATAACAACAGGATCGTTCAAGAGCTGTATACCTCACTCAGAAGCTTCTTGACTGCAGGAATGTCTCTGTTCTTAATAGCTTCTCTTAAACCCTATAGGGCAAATTGATTCAGCCAACGAAGTAGATGATAAATTATTTCATTCCATAGAAAATGCCTTGGCAACCACACCAAAACCTTTAAAAATAATTTCCTACAAACCATCAAGAATTTTACCTCACCATTAACTTCATAATCCATATGAGGATGTTCCAAGCTACCATTCGTCACTTGACCTAGACTGAAAAGTGAACTGTAAAAGCCTTGCTCAGTTTAGTTATTGTTGGGAAATACAAACAGTAAAAAGAAACTTAATATGGCACTGAATCTACATAAATTCAGCTTGGATGGCAAGAGGACAAGAAGACAAATTCAAAATATCCAATATATGAATCATAAAAAGCATATCTAAATTAGAACCCTTTAGAAGGGAAAGTTTTTGCACTTTCAGGGAAAACACACACACAGTGCACACTCATGGACAGAAAATAGGTATGGCTACTTGGAGAGACATTCGTATGTCCATGTATATCGAGATATCTGGAGAAGGGAAAAAAGGGTCTTACAGCAACAGGAATAAAGGAGAAAGGAGGGGAGAGAAAAAGAGAGAGAAGGCCAAAAAGAAAGGGGGAAAGGGAAGGAAGCTTGGAGTGATTTCCACAAGGTGTTCTGTGTCACCATGACGGTGTGCATCATTTTTGCCTTGTTCTTCTTCTGGCTCTGAGAAGGTATCCATAGAAGGAAGAATCTTGGCATATCTTGGCATTGAGGCAAAGTAAATTGAACTAAAAAAGATTGATGCAAGAAAGCAATGTTAGAAATGGAGAAGCACGAATCTGTCCGGATTCATGGAGGTTAGTTTTCTAGTTATGGAATGGCTAGATGATGCAGTAGCACTTGAGTGGTTGGACCAGGACGATCGGCTTTGGAAACCCAAACCCAGACAAAACCGATCCAACCTAGGTTTTTGGTCCACTAAGGGTTGGAAATAGTTTAATTATTCTGTCTTTTATTTGCTTTGGGTAGGATATGTAGGAATAGATGAGTTATTTTGAACTCATTTAGAGTTGGATTCTTTTTTCTTTTTTTTTTTCTCTCTTTTATTCCTTGATTATATGTCGTTCCTTCCTTATGTGGCTAAGGCGTACCCCGAAAGCGACGCATCGTGTTGACGCCTGGATGCAGTGATAAGTAGGCAATGGCAAGTGAGAGGAATGCGGCCAGCCCAGAAGCACAGGATTAGATTGGCATCCTAGAACATTGGATCCTTAACAAGTAAGAGCCTAGAGTTGAGAGATGTTAAGAGGAGAAGAATGATTAATATTGCATGTATCCAATAGAGTAGAGGGAAGGGAAACAAACTAGGGTGTTGGGCGACTTCAAACTTTGGTATTCGGGAGATCAAAGTAATAGGAGCGGAGTGGGCATAATAGTGGATAAAGCCCTAAAGAATAACATTGTGGATGTCAAAAATTGGGATATAGGATTGTGTCCACCAAACCTGGTGTTGGAGAAAGAGGTTGCCATACTTGTCAAGTGTCAACATAGTTTGCACTTACACACCCCAAGTAGGATTGGATGAAAGTTGCAACCGCCGATTTTGGGAACAAATTGAATGATTTGGTGCAAGGTTTTAGTTAAGATAAGTTGATTATTATAGGAGGTGACCTAAACGGACATGTTGGGAGTGATCGTTGAGGTTATGAAGGTGTCCATAGAGGCTATGGAGTAGGAATGAGGAATAAGGAGGGGACCTTAATCTACTTCGTGGTAGCTTATGACTTAGCCATTGTGAACATGCTCTTTAAAAAATGAGATAAGCATTTAGTTACCTACAAAAAACCAGCCAAATAGACTTTTTCCTAACTAGAGGCGCCGATAGAATGTTGTGTAAGGATTATTAGGTTATTCCTGGGGAGAGTTTAATCATCCAACATCAAGGTTTAAGATCTCGCTCTCGCCCCCCATCTCGCTGATCCAAAAAAGAGAAATCTGGTGAGATCTCGCCGAGATCATGTATTTTTTGGGGGTCGACTCAGTGGTTGGTCTCGGTAGCCATATAGTCTATGTAGTCCCTGAAACTAGGTATTTACCCTATTTTAGGAGTTCTAAACACAATGGAAACATCAGTTTTTTAAAAGTCAAACTTAAAATGGTACTTTGATTTCATACCCTATGTAAGTAATCTCCAACTCTGCGGACCCTAGGCTAGTATGCTCTATTCTACAATCCATATTCCACAATCAACACATGACACACCATAATCATAAGAATTTAAAAGACATCATAGATAATTACTTAATTGATTAACAATTAACATTGACGATTGATGAGTCACATTTACATACATTGAAAATTTGAAATGACATAAGATAAGCTACATAACATAAGGTCAGTTTGCATCATTTATTTAAATAGAAAAATAAAAACATAAAAAAATAAAAACCAAAAAAAATTATTTCCCCTCCATGAATCCATAGATCAGTGATATGCATCACATACAAAAAAAACCAATGTAAAATAACAAGTATTGATGATGTTTTTATGAAAAAAATGGGCTTGAGAAGGGTTTTTTTTTTTAGGAAAATTACATCCCCCTCCCCCGTAGTTTGCCAAAATTACGTGTGGATCCAAGGGTTTGAGCGAATTACTCCCCCCCTCCCCTGAAGTATGAAAGATTCTTACATTTGAGTCCAATCCGTTAGTAGCCGTGAGTTTGAATCTGTTATGTAGTGAGGTCACATTTCCTATACCGAAAATACCCCCAAAACAAAGTGAAGAGACTGAAAAACCCTTCACTTAAAATTAAAAAAAGAGGGAAATCCTCTTCCATCTCCAAAACTACGTCTTCTGTTATCTCGACAAAATCGGCGCAAAATTTGTCCGGTGTCAAGCACAGAAGATTGAGATCAAATAGTCTCTTCGACTCAGCGGCTTCAATAATCATATCGGCAAATCCACAGAGTCCTTGCAGCGAGCATCTGGCAAGACTCTCAGATGTAGAGCTGATCAATGACACGGTAGCTATTGGATCCTATCGATGCTGAGAACCATAAAATAAGGCCCGAGCTGCGAGGCACCGTGAATCCATCTGTCCATCGGCCTATTCAATCCCTCCGTCATCATACTTCAGCGTCAAATCGAAAGTAATCAGATCTCTCATGGAAGTTAATACTAGATTTCAGCTCTTTTAAAAGCGTAACCTCCGGATCTTATGCCAAAATCAGTTCTGTTCTCTCACGGTACTGTCGACTGGACTATCCAGAGAAAAGAAATACATGGAACCATTGGAAAGAATTACAAAAACGATATACATAAATCATTCCAAACGGGAAAAGGACGAATTCCTGATCAAAATTTGAAGCGTTCAAAACGATACTGACCTCATCTACAGAATTTTCCCACGAAATTAGAGGGTCAGGGTGTCGATTAAGAGAGGATGAAAAAAAAAATCCAAATCGGAAACAGAAAACAGGATCTCCAACCGAAATTATCGAAATCAGAGGGAGATTATACGAATAGAAACGAAGAAGAAAGGAAAAAAAAAAAAAAAAAAACTAAAAGCAGAAGTAATCTTCAAACATAAATCCAATCGACAAAACAAAATGATGAAATGGAATAATCAGCTAGAATTAGATAAATATACCAAACGAAGGTGCCGTCAGCTTGAATCAGACAAGTCGATTCGATTTGGATCGCGAAGCGCAGATAACATCTTTACCAGGGAGGAAATTACCATCGGATTACGACGGCTAACGGGGTTGGGAAGGGAATAGAGAGAATTGATGGGAAGAAGGCAAGATCGGCCTTGAAAGTATAAAAACTATCCAGCTGCGAGGTGAGATGAAGAACAGCAAGCTTCTCTTTCATGCTAAGTCCCTCTCGGATTTCCTCCCTTAGGTGTGAATCTTCTTCTTTGATCTTTAAAATTTGATGATGAATGATTCCAATGTTCTTCGTCCAGTACTCCAATTTTTCATCCGATTTAGGGGACTTATACAAAGTAGTCTCCATTGAACCTTCTCTTTCTCAATCGTCCTCTAGTTGCTTCATAGTAGCCGACCCCTTTTCTCGATCGCCCTCTTGCAGAAGAACTAAGTTGAAGAAGAAGGGCTAGGTTGAAGAAGAACCTTCTTTTGTTTGTTTTAAGGGAAGGGTGTATTAGTAAGTTTACCTTAAAATAAGGGTATCTTCGGCATTAAGATACATCATATAAGGTGACATCATCAACAAAGGGTATTATCCTTTTCCACTAAAGGGTAATAAAGTCTTTTGCTATCTAAAACTAAGGCGTAAATCACTCAAACCCTTAGACCTACACGTAATTTTGGCAAACTAAAGGGGAGGGGGATGTAATTTTCCCTTTTTTTATCTAAAATGGTTCTTGAGAAGAAATTAACTCCAAATGTGGATGGGGAGGTAATATTCTCTACTATTTTAAGTTTCAATGAGTGTAGGAATGGAGATCCTCAAGCAAAAGCACTAAAATTCTTGCTCCTTAGAGTTTTTTCTTCAAAAAAGTAGAAAGAGAGGCGAGATCTTGTCATTTTTACACTTCGCTTGTAATCTTATCTCGCTAAATTAAAAAAAGGAGATCTCGCCAAGATCTTGAACCATACCCAACATAGACTGGTATTCCTAGATATGTGCCTCAGTACACATAAGCGTAGAATGAGGGAACCAATGTACCCTAAGCTAAGGTGGTGGAGATTGAAAGGAGATTCCCTAGGTACATTTACTGATAATGTGGTCAAACAATGAAAGTGGGATTGGAGGGAGACACCAATGCAATGTGGGATGAGATGATGACTTGTATTAAGAATGTTGGATGGAGTAATGACTAGTGCCTAATATGACACCAGCCTTCTTTATTTATTATAACGGAGAGAACATTCCAGACTAATACAAGGACTATTAAACCACTTAAGGACCTAAGGACTTGTTTGGAATCTAACACTTTCCCTAAAACCCATTATTACAACACTCCTCCTTAAGCTGGTGCATAGCTAACACATATACCCAACGTGCAGATCATAGGATGAAACATCTAACTACTAAGGCTTTTAGTAAATACACGGCCAATTTTTAACTAGTTGGAACAAAAGGCATAGTGATAAGACCCATATCCAGGTTCTCTTTGATGAGTATCGATCGATCTCCACATAGTTGGTTCGATCATGCTGGCCAGGGTTATAAGAGATGCTAATGGCGGATTTGTTTTCACAAAAGAGCTTCATAAGGAAGGTAGCAGGGACAGCCAAATCTGTGAGAAGACAATGAAGCCATAGGAGCTCACAAATGCCATGAGCCATAGCACGGAACTCTGTTTTAGCACTTGAACACACAGATTGCTTCTTGCTTTACCGAGTAACAAGGTTGCCACCAACAAAGGGACAATAACCAGTAGTAGACCTGCCCATCAAAACCTACCCAATCAGCATCCGTGAAGGCCTCCACCCTAAGGTGATCACGAGGAGAAAAAGGATGCCACATCCTAAGGAAGATTTCAAGTAACGATGAATACACAGTATAGCTTCCATCTGTGTCGAGTAGGGATCATACATGTCCTAACTAATCAGGCTGACAACAAATGCTATGTCAAGGCGGGTATGAGAAAGATAGATCAAGCGCCCCACAAATCTCTGATATCTCCCCTTATCAACAGAATCACCTTTTTTGCTACTCAGGTGACCATTAGCTTCAATAGGGGTATCTGTCGGCTTGCACCCCTACATGCTTGTCTCGGAAAGAAGGTCAAGCACATACTTCCATTGAGAGAAGTAGATCCCATGAGAAGACCTGGAAACTTCAGTGCCAAGGAAGTATCGAAGTTGTCCTAGGTCTTTGATCTCAAACTCCTCGCCTAAATATCTCTTGAGGCGGGAGATCTCTGCCAGATCATCACCAGTAACAATAATATCATCTACATACTATGCACGCTTCAGCTAGGATACCTTCCCTTGGGTTTTGGAGTAAGTAAACCCAAAAGGAATATCCATATACACTTTCTCCTCAAGTTCCCTATGAAGGAAGGCATTCTTCACATCTAGCTATTGGAGATCCCAAACTAAGTTGGCGGCACAATTCTTCACATCTAGCTATTGGAGATCCCAATCTAAGTTCGCAGCACAAGCTAAGATAACACGGATTGTGTTCATCTTAGGAACTAAAGGAAACGTCTCCTGTTAATCAATATCATAAGTCTGAGTAAAGCCCTTGGCAACAAGTCTGACCCTATATCGATCCACTGTACCATCATCCTTCTATTTAACAGTGAAGGCCCACTTATAACCAACTGTCTTCTTTTTTTAGAGAAGACTCACTAGATCGTCATTCTTCTTTAAAGCATGCATCTCTTCAACCATAGCTTCCTGCCATTGTGAGTCTGCACTCACTTCCTGCCAGGTATTGAGGAATGCACACAGAGGATAGAGAAGACATAAAACTATAATAGGAAGGAGATAGAGAGTCACAAGAAACAGCTTTAGCAATAGGATGTAAAGTACAAGACCTAGTTTCTTTACGAACAGCAATAGGAAACTCAAGAGACGGATCAACAGAAGGAGAATTACCTAGGTCCAAGGGGACAAGATCAGGATCGAGAGGAGACAAGTGACATTCTAGGGTAGATGGTGGATTTGTAGTGGTTTGGGTCTGTCGTCTACGACTATAAACACATATCTCTGACCAAGGCGAAGTAAGAGTGTCACTCTCCACCCTGAAATGGGATACTAGCAAAGATAGCAAGTTCAAGAGGTGGCACATCTTCCACACAATGGAAGGAGACTTTAGTAGAGACGCATAGGTCCTTTAGTATCATATCCCAACTCAAGAACCAGCTGTCGCAACCAAATGGGTTCACAACTCTATGAGCCATTGCCCAGTACTCTGACTCTGCACTAGATCTAACCACAACATGTTGTTTCCTGCTCCTCCATGTAACCAAATTAACGCCTAGAAATGTGCAATAGCCAGAAGTAGATTGTCTATCATAGATGGATCCAGCCTAATCAGAATCAGAATAACCTTCTATACTCAAGTGGTTTATTCTGAACATAAAAAATTCCTTTCCTTGAAGAGGACTTCAAGTATCTGAGGATGCGGTACAAAGCATCTAAGTGCCCACTCTTAGGAGCATGCATAAACTAGCACACTACTCCCATTCATAGTTTTTAAGGCGCTGATGCGGTCTAGAGATGGTAAGGCAGTGCTCCGACTTATGTGAAGTGGTGCCTTTTTTTTTTTTAACACATTTTAAAATTACTTGATGAAGATTCCAAATATAGATTTTTTATTGGTAGATGTATGGTTTTGTTAACACTTGAGATGTATGGGATCAGCTTTACTCCACCAAAAATAACCAAAACAAACAAAACAAAAACACGATTCACAAACAGGGTTTGGATTTTGTCAAGGGTTTTAAGAAAGGGCTTTGAAAAGGAATCAAGGAATAAGAAAAAACCACTGCTCCAAGCGACCATTTTGCTCCGGCAGCGGTGAGCTTCATTCTTCTTTGACAGGAGTACAAATATAGTGGATGACCTTAGGGCTTAGGCACTCATTTTGGCATCATAGAGGTAAGCATAATAAATACTTGTATTTTTTATGTCTTTTTTTCTTTATATTTATAATTTTGTTTCAATTATGTATTTATATTATATGTTAATATGTTATGATGATTGATGATTGATGATTGATGATTGATGATTGATGAAGATGAACTTAGTTTATTCACTTTATTGATTTGTTTTCTTGATGAATATCTTACATTGGTATGAATATAAACCTTTAATATTTATTTAACATATGAGTAATAGGATTCAACTAGGATTTGAGCCAAATAGATTGGTTATATAAAAAAATTACACAGGAACGCTTTAGTCAATAAGGCGACGTTTTATGCCCGCCTTATCACTAAGGCACTCCGAAAGACCCTCAAACGCCTTTGTCGCCTTACCGCCTTAAAAACTATGCTCCCATTGCATAAGTAATGTCTGGGCGAGTCAGAGATAGATAGATCAGCTTCCCCACTAGCCTCTGTATTTGCCTACATCAATAAGAGAGGAACCACATTCTTCTCCTAACTTATGATTTAGCTCAATAGGATAACATCGATTTACACCCCAACATCCCTGTCTCTTTCAACAGGTCTAATACAAATTTCCTTTGGCATATTATTGATTCCCTTCTTAGACTGACACTTCAATTCCCAAGAAATATTTCAAGTCTCCTAGGTCTTTGATCTCAAATTGTTTGGCAAAGTAGGCTATTAGCTTAGTTATCTCATCATTGTCATCTCTAGTCACCACGATATCATCAAATATAAACAATCAACGTTGTGATGGTACCATTACCTCTCCGGGTAAATAACGTGCAATCAGTTTGACTCTAGGAATACCCATTCTTCAGAATGGCCTACCTGAACCTCTCAAACCAAGCCTTTGGTGATTGCTTGAGACCATATAATGCCTTCTTTAGGAGACAGCCAGGAGGGGGCTACATATACACTTCCTCCTCTTAGTTACCATGGAGGAAGGCATTCTTCACATCGACCTGATATAAGTTCCAATCTCTGGTTGCTACCACAAATAAAAGAACTCTCATAGAGTTAACGACCCTTATCCTGCAGCCTATTGACCCATCCTTCTCCTCCTTAGACCCTCCCCCTGACCCGGATCCTCTCTTCCTTACCTTAACTCGTCATCTCCCTTACCCGACTGCCCTCACCTGTGTTAAAACAACCCCCTTGTCCTGTGTCCTGTTGCCCCTAACCCTCCTCCCTTGGCCTCCCCCGTCAATCCCCGTAAGGCGTGAGCTCCAACCCTCCTCACCCTACTACTGCTGCCTGCATCTCCGCCTCTTTACATCCCTCCCTATTATTCTTCTAGTCGCCTGTACTAGCCTTGGAAGGCATCAGCACCAACACTTTCGTCGTTGTCCGATATGTTGACACTCCTCATAACCCTTTGTCAGGCCTTGTCAACACGACTGATATTATCCGAACTGTCGACTCATGGCCTTCTGCCAGGCCTTATCATCACGTCCCCTGCCTCCTCAGGCCTTGTCGAAGCATGCTCAAGCAAGAATACAAGCTCTGCATGGTTTCTCCTCCAGATGAAGCTCGTTCTCCCAGCCTTTTGCTGGGGAATAGATTACCCACTTGCCTGCTTCTCAATCGAAGAATTCTGTTGCCAATCTTCGGCACTCGAAGACCAGAACATCCCAGGCTTCTCCTGAGATCCTTCCGGCTATTCTCCATAGGAATTGGTAGGCTCCTCTTACCCCTCCCCGCAGAGCTACTAAGAACCCTGCTGATCACCATAAGGGCTAGCCCCCTATCCCTGTTGTTGATCCTCTTGGCTCACACCAAGCTGCTGTCACTATCACTGTTTCTGTCACCAACTCTGATGCTACCCCTTAATTCTGATGAACTCCAGACACAGTAAACCATCCCAGATTGCTACCTCTTCCTTCCTGTCCTCCCCCTAATGGAATATCATCAAAGGCAGAAAAAGTCGTCCACCCGTGAGCCCCGTAGTCTCCACTCCTCGGAGCATTCTATGCCAAACTTCCCCTCCAAATGACCCCGTGGACTATATGGAATGTGCATGGTCTTAATTGTCCCACCAAACATGCTTCCGTCCGATCTTCACTCTGTTCTTCCCATACGTCCCTCCACTATCCCCTTGAAACCCGAGTTCTCAAGTCGAATGCCCCTACATAGCCTCCTCCATAGCCCCTTTTTGGTCTTCTCTCTAACTATGCCCATTCCCCAATGGGTGCATCTGGATTCTTTGGAATCCCCTCCTGCTCAACATTTCTATCATCTCCTCTTCTCAAGCCATCCACCTTTCCATCTCCTCTCCCCTCCAATCCCTCTCCTTTCTTCATCACGATCAATTATGCTCATAATTATGCCCGTGACAAGCTTTCCCTCTGGTCTTCCCTCTGAGCGATGGCCTCCTCCATTGCCACCCTCCCCTGGGTTTGGCAGGTAACTTCAATGTTGTCAAAGCTAGCCACAAAAAGGTTAGGGGATCACCCCATAGATCTTTCTTTTGTCGTCTCCTTCAATGACTGCATTAACGATATTTCCATGAACGACCTTAGATGGTCTGGTGCCAAATTCACTTGGCAAAACCGAAGGAGTGAATATGCTAGATTTTCTTGTAAGCTTGAACGGGTGCTTGTAAATGAGGCTTGGCTTCACTCCTTTCCCTCATGCCATGCTTGTCGCAACCTTCTTGGTATCTCTGATCACTCCCCCATATATCTTTATGTTTTAACCCCTTTCCTCGTTTGGTCCTAAGCCCTTCAAATTCTTTAACATGTGGACCCTAATGATGGCTTCCTCCCTATTGTCCAGGATGCTTAGGCAATCCTCGTGCTTTCTCCTTGCCCCTTGTTGCCTTCGCGAGAAAGCTTAAAATGTCAAATAGGCCCTCCAGATCTGGAACTCCAATTCATCTGGAGACATCATTTCTAGATTCTCCTCCTGTAGAGACAAGCTGGATGTTACCCAATCTCACCTTCATTAGGATCTCCTCAATGTCTCCCTTTTTTAAGAGGAAAAAGATACTTCTGAAGAGCTTTATATTCTTTTGGCCTAAAAAGAAGCTTCCTTAGGCAAAAATCCCATGTCAAATGGCTAGAGCTTGGTAACTCCAATTCTTCTTTCTTCTATAGGTCCCTCAAAGCCAGGACGAATGCAAATTCCATCACCAAGATCATCTTCAGAGATGGAACCCCCTCCACCCTAAAATATTAAAGATGAGGTTGCCTCATTCTTTTCCAATCTTCCACACCCCTCTTCCTTAAGCCCTACTCCTCCCATCCCCCCAACGTCCTCAATAAATTTGTCCCCCCAGATCTCCTCCCCTCCCCTCCCTTCAGGCCATTCCTCCCAATGAAGAAATCCTAGTTGTTGTCCTCTCCCACAAACCCAACAAAGCCCTGGGCCAGATGGCTTCAGCATGAGATTCTTCTCCGCCTGCTGGAACATCATCCGTTCTGACCTCATCCTTGCCATCATAAGCTTCTTTCTCAACCCCAACTAGATTATGAGGATCAACCACACCTTCCTCTTCGTCATCCCCAAGAAATAGGGGGTTGAATCCCTGTCTAACTTCAGGCCCATCTCTCTTTGCAATCTCTTGAAATTTTGGCCAATAGGAACCAAAGAGTCATTGACTCCCTTGTCAGTCCCAATCAATCTGCCTTCATCGTGGGAAGGAGCATTGCTAATAATCTCATTCTTTGCCACAAGACTTGTTAGAGGTTTTGATCGTAAATCCCATTCCTCTGCTGCCCTACTTGAGATTGACATCCATAAAGTGATGTAGGATGGCAACCTGACCAGTTTTTGCCCCTCCTCGGTTGGTATCAGACAAGGTTCCCCCCTCTCCCCTTTCCTTTTCTCCATTGCCCTCGAGGTTCTCTCCCACTCTATCTAATCTTCCAATGACCTTCATCTCATCTCCCCCATCCCCAAATGCAAATACCTCCTCACTCACCTCACCTTTGCCAATGATCTCATGATCTTCTCCAACGCAGATCCCGCCTCCATCTCTTCCATCATGTCCTCCCTCCATCTCTTCTAGTCCCTCTCTGGCCTCCGTATCAATCTGCATAAATCCATACTCCTTCCATCAGGTGTTCGGATTCCACCCAGTCCCTCCTTTAGATTACTAGATTCTCTCTTGGCTCTTTCCCTATCAAATATCTTGGTCTCTCTCTTATAACCTCCAAGCTCTCTACCCACCATTGCTTCCCTATCCTTGACCAGCTAAGGAAAAGGCTCCAACTCTAGAAGGTCAAACTCTTTTCCTATGCCGGTAGTCTCATTCTTATCTGCTCCGTTCTCCAATCCATGTATCTTTATTGAAGTGATATCTTTGTGCTTCCGGCCTCCGTCGCCAAATCCATCGAGAATCTCCTTTGCTCCTTCCTTTGAAAAGGACCTAAAGCCTCCAAATTCCTTCACCCTATGAGCTGGGACAAATTCTGTTTTCCAAAATCCGAAGGTGGGCCTAGCCTCAAGAGACTTAAAGATGTCAACAATGCTAGCATTCTCAAGCTCATTTGGAAGATTGCCTCCAAGAGCACCAGTATCTGGGTGTCTAGGGTCTACTCCACCCTCCTTAAAAAACAACTCAATCTGGTCTGTCTCTCCTCCTCCTGATGCCTCTTGGATCTGGCGTAAAATTCTCTCCTCTAAGCCTACTTCTATGGGCGTTATCTCTTGCTCCATCGGTGATGGTACCACGACCTCCCTCTAGCTTGACCCTTGGCACCCTTCTGGTATCCTCCTTCCCCTGGTCTCTCTAAGGCTTATCTACTTCTCAAATCTGAACTGGTCAGCCAAAGTCTCCTCCATCCTAACTCAGGGCATTTAAACTCCCCCCTCTTCTCCCACTCTTGCTGATCTCTGGACCTCCCTACCCCCATTCCCCCGAGGCTCAGGCCATAGAGGTAGAGACGATCTTATCCTCTGGACCCCATCCTCTTTGGGGCGGTTCTCGTCTGCGTCTGCCTGGGACTTCATTTTGCTCAAAGCTCCTCTCATCCCTTGGAGAAACATCGTCTGGTTTAAAGGCCACATCCCCCGGCATAGCTTCACTGCATGGCGTGCCCTCTCCTACTGCCTCCCCAAGCAATCCTTCCTCCTCCATCGTCACATCCAGGTCCCCCATGCCTGCTGTCTCTATTGGAATGGCATTGAAGATGTCGACCATCTTTTCTTCTCTTGCCCCTTCTCCTCCACCATCTGGAAGAGAGTCCTCAGTCTCTGCTGGCCTTCCCGCAGACCTAGCCTTCATTGAACAAAGAGTGGATCTGGGTAGACATGACATTCTGTGGGCCCTCTATTTGTGATACAACCGAGAAGCTCACCTTTTGTGCTACGATCAGTCATACTTGGATGGAGTGCAATCTGCGTAGATGGACTCCGAACTCTTGCTTGTTTGATAAGATTTAGAAAGCCATCTACTTTGATGTTACCTCCAAACTTGGTTGCGTCGGTCATCTGCATCACCTTGTTGCCGACACCCTAAGGAGCAAGCTCTCTGTTGTGTCCTAGGGTCTCCCTGTCTCTATTATCTCCCACCATTGATGTTTCCCCCTAATGTGGCTTGTCGTGCCAGGCCCTTGTCCAGTGCTTTGTAGCTTGTGATCCTCCCCCCTTTCTTATCCCCCCTTGTATATTCTTTCCTCCTTGGTAATGAATTTATTTATTCATCCAAAAAAAAAAAAAAAAAGGCACAAACTCAAGAAAGGTGACATCTTTGGAAAGAAATTGCCTGCGAGAAGAAGGGTGGTAACACTTGTAGCCTTTGGTAGTGGAAGAATACCCAAGAGGCATTTGAGAGACTTGGCGTCGAGTTTGGTGCAGGAGTATTTGTTAACATGCATATAACAAACATAACCAAACACCTTGGGAGGAAGAGAAAAAGCTCTTAGGTTTCATCGAAAAGAGGAGCCAAGTAATAACAGTTGAATTCACAGTTTCCTATTTATGGTATGTTGGATCAGTGACAGCAGGAGCCTTGAGAGCCCTAGTAATATACCCAAGTTTCCCTTAGACTCCTCAAGTATAACTTCACAGATTGTAACCAATCCAAATAGTTGGTGCTATCCAACTTGACAAGGGAAATCTGAGTGTTGAGATTATCAAAGACAATCGGGTTGGGGTTGGCACTACTCGACCCACCCGATGTAGCTTCCATAGGTGCAATGAGATCAGACATAATGTATGGATACTCTTAAACAAACACAGCTGAGATCCAAACCAAGCGGGCAACACAATACCCAAAATCGTCTTCTTAGAACACCCAAAAAAAAAAAAAAAGGAATTCCAGCAAGCAAGCCAAGCATATAACTCAAAGAAATTCTCACGAACCACATTCTTCAAGGTGTAGCATCATAGTGTAGGCTATGGTTTCAAGTATCTCCGATACCGATACGATACATGGAATTTTAAAAATCCTTTTGTACCGATATATATCCTACGATACATACCGATATGCATCAATACACCACCGATACACATCGATACGATACAATATGCACCGATACGACTTTATGGAACATATAAAATCGAGGTGAAATGTACGTTTCGATATGTATCGGTGAGTATCAGTACGTATCAGTGAGTAACGGTGTGTATCAATTGGTACGTATCGGTGAGTATAGGTACGTATCGGTGAGTATCGGTATATACCGATACAGTGCGCTACGAACATATAATGGCCAAGATGGGTAATTTTTCAGAAAAATACGATTTTTTGAGTGGTTTTTGTTCCAAAGTTGCTACAAGCCATATTTCTCTCTAACTAAAGTGGAAATCAAGGTTGGGAACAAGGATTTTACATTTATAGGACAACTACAAACCATGAATTCTTAGTGTGATACCCTCAATTTAGTGTTTATGCATAATACATGTTATCAATAGTTTTTTTTAACAAATTCTTTATGCAAAAGTGTTTAAAAAATTGTTTCTTATCCATTTGTGTGTATCTTTAGCATATCTTAACGTATCTCCGATACGATACGATACGATAACCTCCGATACATATCTTAATTTTGGCCGACCGATACAACGACCAATACCGATACTTTAATCCTTGCGTAGCATCATAACATAAGAGCTCAAGGATCTCAAACCTCATACCTTACAAATACATAGCATTTCAAAGCAAAAAAGACCCAAAACAGGGCTGGCGGTACCATATAATCCAAGGACTAATGAGTTGTCAAGCAACAACTCGAAGGAGCTTGATGCGAGTCCAAGAGTGGTGATAATTCACCCTAGTCAATCCAAAAAGGCCTGGTTCCAGCTCCAAAGCTGGCCAGATGAGAGAGAGAGAAAGAGAGAGAGAGAATAACTCAGGGCTGGCGGTAATGCTGCCTAGGCCTGGTTTTGCTTGATGCAAGCTCCAAAAGTGCCTCTTTCTTCAAAAACGGAAATTTCCCTTGGCGTCTCCATGGTCTCCTTACATGCCTATCTCATGATTTCTTCAATTTTCATATAGATATCCTTCCTTGGAAGCCCTTTGTAACCTAGGGTTCCAAGGAGGAGAGAAGGAAGTGGTAAGCTTGTAGCACGACTCTCAAACCAACACCATGAGCCTCTGATACAAAGTTAGAATATAAGGATGGGAAGAGAACAAGGGAATGGAAGATTGGAGAAGAAGAGGAAGGAGGAGAAGAGAGAAGAGAATGGTGGAATGTTGTGTGTCGAGAAAAGAATTCTCTACCACATATATATTACTTCACCAACAAGATGTAAAGAATTACATACACCTCCCCAGGGAGGCAAAAGGGAAAAATAGGAACTACAATAAGTGACAAGAATAAAAATATACTTGACCCTAAAGTACCCTTTTTATATAAACTCAACACTTTTTTTGTGGTAGGGTCTGGTTGCCTTATGTGATTAGGCTCTCCCTTTTTATTGTTTTTGGGTTGATCAGGGTTTTTACCCCCTCTTACCAGGCCCTTCCCTCCCCTTGTAATTTGTTTGTATTTCCCTTGCTCCCCCCCCCCCCACAATTTTTTATTTCCCTTTGGTAATGAATTTTTATTCATCCCTGTAAATATTAGAAGCAAGAAAAAGAGAAGGAGAAGGAGAGAGAGGCGATAGATGTGTAACCAGTTGGGAGGTACAACTTGTGTATTGTAACTCCCACTCCACTCACATATATAATAACCTTAAGGTTACAGGGGTAGAACTGGAATAACAGTCCAGAAAAATAACAAGAAGACAAAACCGCCCCTACTCATCCAAGACTAGTAGGTATCTATTTACAATCCCCCCCCCCAAAAAAAATATATATATATATATATATAATGGGCCAGTTTGATGGTACTTCGCCACCAACGATTAACCTTAACAAGGATGAGCTCCATGCTAGTGGGTTAGATGGATCATATTTGGACAAGGAGAGCTTCAATGCTGATTTGAACAAAAAGAAAAACTAAACGAAAATACAAAATCACCCATGTTTAACATTCACTATCAATAAACCCAGCATTAAAGTCTCAACTTTGATGCTTCATTCTTACAGACAGGAGTAAGAAAATAAGGTGTATAAGCCCCAGATGATTCTGGCAAGCATTTAGCAAAGCTCTTGCAAAAAAACATGCAGTTAGTACAACCACAAATTTAAAAACAGCATTTGGGTATTGAACTTTGAAGGAGATTCCTAAAAGTGATAGCATCAGTGGTTATTTCAACCCTCCATGGACCTTGATACTGGATGATATTTACACATTAGCAAGATAGTTTGAGCATATTAGTGCCTCAGGTCTTCAGACAGGCCAACCACATGACCAACTAGAAGATGCAGGTTGGTGCATCCTCATCCTAGGAGAATTGCTGCACCTATTCAACCCCTGTCCTCTAGTTGGCCTTCTTGCAGCTGATTTAGGAGGTCATGCTGCTCCACAGTTATTACGGACTTGGTCATTTATCATTGAATACAACAATAATATAATATAATTTGAAATAAAGTATAACACCCAGTACCAGAGATTTAACAAACCTGGGATTGCTGTTCAAAACAGAACGGGCATTC
Source organism: Macadamia integrifolia (assembly GCF_013358625.1). NCBI lineage: Eukaryota > Viridiplantae > Streptophyta > Magnoliopsida > Proteales > Proteaceae > Macadamia > Macadamia integrifolia. The sequence continues at coordinate 64,950 of NW_024868199.1, read as the reverse complement.
TTTGGAACATGGTCCGACTTCCTTACTCTCGGGTTGGACTGTGCGGTGGAAGTGGAAGCAGTTGGCATCTGCCACAAAAATCAAATAGGAGAGATTTCCAGAAAGCCCTCATGATGGTAATGAATTTTTTTTACTAAATCATACCTGCAATGGAGAAGGGTCCGGGACTGGGGCTTCACAAATGCATAAAGGCATCCCACACCTGCAGTCCTGATTATTCACAGTAAGGTCCTGCCCCATCATTTGGTCATCCTTCATATTGAGAGTTGCTTTGTCTATTCTGGGAATCAAATCTGTCACGGCATCAATGCTATTTATTGGAGCCCGTGAATCATCAGGTCTAGAGGACACCAAAGAAAATGTCACAGAACAGTACAACAGAATTAGTTAGAAAGGCAAGCAGCAACTCAAGAAATAATGGAAAATTCTGTGATCTTAAAGTGGTCAAATCAAGTTGATGCAGGAGCAGTTCTTTGGACCAGGCTCAAATTGGGATTTGGGTCTAGTAGGTTAATATTAGTTTATTTATTTATTATTTGGATTTATCTTGTTATCTTTTACTTGGCCTAGAGTTCCATTCCATTTTTAGTTAGAGTTTGATTCCATTATAGATTTAGATTGGGTCAAGTAAAATTTTACTTCTAATTCAGCGTTAGACTACAATTAGGAAACTTTCAATTTCGTTTTTATAAATATGCTTGTAACCCAAGTACCCAACTCACTGGACAGATATGATGAAATAGAAAATCAATTAAGGTGTCCCTACGTGGCTTGTAATTGCGTGCTCTCTCCCTCTCCTCTCTCTCCTCTTTCCCTCTTCCCTGCTATCTGGTTCCCCTTCCCTATCTTATTCTGTTCTTCTTCTTTGTTTCTCTTCCCCCCTCCCATATTGACACAGGTACCGGATTGATGAACCAGCAAGCACTGCTCTGTTTTGCTGACTCAACAGTCCCATCTATATGAGCTCTGATCCCTCCCAGTTATTGTCCATTCAGCCTCAAGTCTTGGAGTTTTAAATGACTCCTTTAAGTGATCCAACCTGCAGGTTTTCAGCCACGGCACCTTGATTGATTAGGAATTGCAGACTAAAACCAGCAAACTGTTTCTTCTTTTACCACCAGGGCCTGTTGCAGAATGGTCTAATCCTTTTCTCTATGATTGTTGGGATTAATAGTGAGTGCATTCAAGAGGGCAGGGAGTTGCGATTTCTTAGCTGGGATTTCAGATTAGTCCGTGGCTTGATGTGTGAGAACTGCCATTCAAAGGTAGGTCTGTTTGTACTGTTAGGTAAGGTTGTCAAGAGGTTGAACTGTTGAAGACAACCTCCAACCCCCCCCCCCAACATTATATTTAAAAGGGTGATGATCCCCTTTTGCCCCTCCTTTACTTAATCCAGTTTTGTCCTACATTTTGTGTTTGTTCAAAGTCTGCCCTCAGATAATAAATCTTCATCCCCCTTCATACCCCTGTCTACTAAGTAGAACCTTAAAATATCTGGTTATATACCAGATTGCCATTTCCCCTTTTCAAATTCAGTTTATTTACAGAATTGCAATCATTCTTAAATATTTGGCTATGGCACACTTGGGTGGGCCCATTTTGTAACCCGGGTTCTGCATCACAACTCACAAGTGCTCTTTATGCTGTACCACGTGGAAAACTGAAACTGATCAGCAATTTGGCTGCTTAACTTTGGAGGAACCCTCATATGGGTCACATTCGAAAGCTACAGATATAGACACCTTAACCCTCTAATTGGCATATCTCTGAACTATACAAGTTATTTTCGTTTTCCCTAGGAAATGAGGGTAATCCATGCTGCTTCTGTTTAAGGGAATAAGGGATAACCAAAATCCAGAAAAGTAGACGTTCAGGCAAATTGCCAAAACAGTGAAGTGACCAGATGATAAGGATCACAAGTAGATCCACGGAGAAACACCAACACCTCAAAGCATGGAAGAAAACAGATTAGAAGATGATCCTCTAAAAAAAGCAGATATCAATTATATCAGGCAACCACAAAAACAACTATATCAAACAAACAACAAAGGAAAAGATAACACCAGCTGCTTCACTGTTAAAATTTCAAAATATGGAGGCAATACTAATGCAGTTCAAGGTTCTAGAAGAAATCTAGAAGCAAGCACTACAACCAGGATCAATATTGAAGTTGATAGGATTAGGTTATGGAGAGTATTGACTATCAATTTAATCTAAAAATCTTGAAAATCAGATTAGAATAACAGATCTGGGATCAATCTAATAAATTGCAGAACTTCAAATTTGCAAGAAGAAATTCAGTTCTAGCAGATGGCCATTTCCAGTAGATGTGTTGCCAGAACTAGAAATCAATATTTGGAGAGAGAGGAGAATTAGAAGAAAATCAAAGAAGAATTTAGAGGAGCTAGAAGAAGATATTAGAGAATTAGAATAACACAGAAGAAGAGGGCAGAAAGATCACACCTGATCTTAGAATAGTGAGAGGAAAGGAGATCAGATATAAAATGCTAAATCTGAACACCCAGCTCAATAGCTCCAAAACTCTTGAAAAAGTTCGAAATTCTTTACCCAAAATATGCTAACTAGATGAGTGTGTATTACATATATAAAGACCTTTTAAATTTCCTAAACTGACTCATAAAGGGACACCAAATCACTCTCACACACAGACTCGAAAGTAAATATACTCAAAACAGAACTCTTAGAAGCAATTAAATATCCCATTATCCCAATCTAAAACACTTAACTACTAATCTTGTTAATAATTTCACCCTAACTTTATGGACTTCTAAATTAAGCCCATTACAATGAAACCTAACAAAATAAAAAGGCCCAACCTACAACATAACTACCCAAAGCTTGTTTTCATCCTATTAGACTGCCACCAGCACCCTTGTGGCCATCCCAATTCCCAAGCTTATGTCTAAGCTTCCATACCGGATAATAGTCTGATGCAAATATGCATCTGCATCAATCCCCCCAACCCCCCAGGTGTTGGAGAATCATCCCCTAGTCTTAAAGTAAGGGAAAATGGCAATTTATCGCTTCTCACAAAATCAGCAATTATCAACTATGAGTTGAAGATGAATTAAATGATCATCCGACTGAAGTTGAGGAGTATCTCTAGAGACTTTGGTTGAAAAAGAGGAAACGTTTTTTTATTGAACTCTTCAGATGCCTTCCTATGACATAAACTCCACCAAAGTAGCTCCCATGTCTCGCATTCCTTCTTCAATTGAGTGAATATCTTCTTTTATTGAAAGTAGCAAGTCATAGATACGTGGATTAATCTCCATGGTGAAGACCTTAGGTTTGGTTCAGGTCTAATGCAGTTCGAGGTTAAAGAATAAATCTAGAAGCAAGAACTACAACCAGGATTAATAAATATGTCAATAGGATCAAGTAAAGGACAGAATTGATTATCAATTGAGCTAGAAATCTTGAAATCAGATCAGATCAGATCTGGGATCAATCTAATAAATTACATATTTTCAAATTTGCAAGAAGAAATTTAGCTTCAAGAAATATGTAGCCAGAACTAGAAATCAATATTTGGAGAGTGTTAAGATGACCGTTAGTTATTTTACTATTTACCTTGGTTAGTTACTAATTACTGTAGTAAGTCTTGTATATAGGAATGCTTGGTCAGCGTTACCCTACTTTCCTTATTAATGTGGTTGCAATCTTCTTATAAATAAGAAAGATCTCTATCATTACTAACAAGTCAAATCATTCTCAAACCTCTGGTTCTCAACTTGGTATCAAAGCCAAAAGCCCTATATTCTTTTTTTCTCTCTTTGGTTTACTTCTCCTCCCGTGGGGGCCCTGGCCTCCTAGTCTAACATAGCAGACTAAACAAAGTTCCATGCAACCCTTAACCTACCCTAACCAGAGCCTCCCGCCACGCCTCCTCCTGCATTGCTCCTCCTCTACCATGCCTCCTAGCATTGTTGCTACCTCCACCGCCGCGCCTCCATTGTTTCCATTGCTGCCTAGCGCCCTCAACGCCACCGTTGCCGTCCAGCACTGCCACGGGTCTCTGCACATCCCTACACAGCAACCGCCTAGTGCCTCCTCGTTGTGACCCTCTTGGTTGTCGCGCCTCAGCGCAGGTGTCTCCGAGACCTATGTTACTGCCGTGCTCTTCCCTCCACGTATCCTTCTCTTCTGAGATATGACTACGGTGGGTGATGATGCCAGTAGTGTTGTCTCCTCCAAGGTCTCAGATGGTAAGCAACAAGTCCTCTCTCCACCCACCCTGGACCCATCAAGCTTAATGGTCAAAACTACTTCACGTGGTCTCGTGCCTGCCTGCCTACTTACAATCCGTGGGAACAATCTTTGGTCTTCTCACTGGAGGAGACTAGCCAACCCATGGATCCTGCTACTACTAAAGAGCTCATTGCTCTCCCACGATTTGCCCTCTTCTATCTCTTTCTCCTCTCTACTTCTCTCCTTCTCTCTTACTCTATTCTCTCCTTCTCCCTCATCTCTAACCCTAATATCTCTAACTTCCAACTTGGTATCAAAGCCAAAAGGAGTTTGAGAGCTGACTAAGGCTTCTTCTTCCTATTCTTTGAGTCTCTCTTGGAACCCTAGAAAGCAAAGGGGTCGATTATAGACTATTTTATGTAAAAGATTCAACAAGAAGACCTGATGGAGCTCTAGAAGCAAGTTGAAGACTCTTGGAGTCGTGGGAGAGTTCTCTCTCTCTCTCTCTCCTGGAGGGAGAGTGAATAGGGCCATAGGGGTACTAATTGGGTACTAATTGAAGCTCAAACCAATAAAAATGGCTCCCCCAGCATTATCGCCAGCCACCACTTCAAGTTCTCTCTCTCTCTCTCTCTCTCTCTCTCTCTCTCTCTCTCTCTTCAAGTGGTTGTTGGGGGTGGGGGCCGGGCCTATGTAAGTCACCCAAGGCCTCTTGTCCAACCCCCTAAGTATTGTTTTGTGATTGGTTGTGTTGTTGGAACACAACTCCTCCTCCTTGCTGCCAGGTATCGCCATTTTCCTTCTATGTGAATCGTTTGGTCTGTAATGGTTAGCATTATGTGATTTGGTTGCTTGCGATGGATGCACGGGACTCAATGATACCTGTGTATGCTATTGGGATGAAGCTCCAGAGTTAGAAGTGAGTTTTATTGATTTTCCATCAAGATTTCATGGTTTTTAGCTTGTTAGAATTTTTTTTTGGGTTCTAACAAGATATTTAGGACTTGTGTTTCCCTTTTGGTTTGGATGACCATTTGTGTTATTTTAGAGGTATCCTTACATCATGTCTGATCTCATGAAACCTACAGAAGCTACATCGGCTGGGTCGTACCAACCCCAGTTCGATTGTCTTTGACAATCCCAATACTCAAATTTCTCTTATGAAGTTGGATAGTACCAAATAGTTGGATTGGTCACAATCTGTGAAGTTATCCCTGCGGAGTAGAGGGAAGCTAGGGTACATTAATGGGGCTATCAAGGCTCCTGTTGTCGTTAATCCAAGCTACCAGAAATGGGAAACTACGAACTCTACTATTAAAACTTGGCTGCTTTTTTCCATGAAACCTGAGATAGGAAGGAGATTGATCCAAAAAGAAAGTGCTCAAGATATTTGGGACAGTGTCTCTAAGACCTATGACAGGGTAGGTGACTCTGCTAAGGTCTACCAGCTCCTTCAGCAAGCCCTCTCCATGAAGCAAGGGAATATGACTATTTCTGACTACTATACTCCTGTTATAGGACTCTGGGAGGAGTATGATCATTGTTGAGACCTTCAATTGTCCAATACTGAAGATGACGCCAAGGTCTATAGATCCCTTGAAAAGGAGTGTATTATAATTTTACTAGGTGGGATGAATTCAAACTATAAGCCACTTCGGACACAAATTTTGGGCTGGTCACCTCATCCATCCCTTGATGAGGTGTGTAGCTACATACTGAGTGAGGAGGCCAGGAGAGGTGCTATGGATTCTGCACCATCACTTGAGCGCTCTGCTCTTTCTTTCACTACCCATAGAGAATGGCGTGGAGGCGGAGATAGACCCCGATAGTGTGATCATCATGGGAAACCTAGGCACACTCGTGAGCAATGTTGGGTTCTTCATGGTCGTCCCCTCAATACTCGTGGTGGATCTGCTAGCACATGAGGTGGCTACATAAGAGAGGCTACAGCCCATGCTACTGTGACAGAGACTGACCCTAAAGACCACTCACAGGCAGATATCGACACCTTCTCTAGGGATGATATTGCAGTGCTTCTCTAGCTCATGTCTCAACTTGACAGCCCATCTACCTCACATAATACATCACCTTCCGCTATGCATGTCTCCACATCTACACCTTCTATTGCTTCGTTGTGGGTCATTAACTCTGGTACCACTGACCACATGATCGGTATGTCCCATTATTATGATTCTTACTCCATTTGCTCTGGTAAGGATAAGGTTCGGGTGGCTGATGGTACTCTCTCCTTTGTTTCTGCTAAAGGCAACATTCCTGTTACCTCTTCCACTTCACTTTATTTCGTTCTTCATATCCATGCACTTTGGCTAAATCTTTGAATTGTTGTATCATTTTTTCCTTCATTGCCTTTTTCAAGATTTGATGACGAAGAGGATTATCGGTAGTGGAAATGAAGAGAGCAGCCTCTACCGTCTTGAGCCACGATCATCTTTCTTTACTATACCACAATGCTATGCATGTGGCCGTAGTGATGGTAGTTCTATAGACTCTGTGATGCTTTGGCATCAGTGTTTGGGACATCTCTCTTTTGTTGTTCTGAAGAAACAGTTACCTTCTTTATTTGCATCTTTTCCTTCTTCTCATGCATTTCATTGTGAACCAGTGAAGTGGACAAGCATTTCTTCAAACAGAAGATTGACTATGCCAACATTTGCACACCTTTTATGAAGACAAGTGATCAATTGGCAGACATCTTCACCAGTTCAGTACCGTCTTATGCAAGATGGGAATGTATGAAATTTATTCTCCAGCTTGAGGGAGAGTGTTAGAAGTTATGTAATAGAGGAACTTTAGGAACTGTTCTACCTTATGTAGTCTTAAGTTGTTTTCCTCCTTCTCAGTTACTTCCTAAGGAGGACTATATGATTTCCTTTAATTAGTTTGAACTTAAAGGCGGAAGAACTCTCATTGCTCTCCCATGATTTGCCCTCTTCTATCTCTTTCTCCTCTTAACTTCTCTCCTTCCTTACTCTCTTCTCCCCTTCTCCCTCATCTCTAACCCTAATATCTCTAACTTCCAAATCTAGCTTCCACTTGTTCAACTCTGCTAAGGACTTAGGATGCAGTCAACCAATCCTATTCTTAGGGCGACTAACTATGCTCAAATCTATGGCATCCGTTGTAATGTTCGTTCCACCACTCTGAAGGGATTGTCTCTCATTGCCTATATTCCACCTTATGCACTCTGTGGCAACAACTAGATTTCTTTCGCCCTGTCCCTATGGTAAGCCAAGCTAATGTTGTACCTTTCAAAAGGAGCATGAAATGGATCGAGTATATGACTTTCTGGTAGGCCTTAATCCTAAGTATGACCAAGTCAGGGTGCAGATTCTGGGTCGTGACACTTTTCTGACTCTCCTCCATTCATATAACTTGGTTCTTTATGAGAATCATCGTCATGTGTTATAATGCCCCCCACAGTTCCTATTCAGTTTGCATTACTGGCTACTCCAACCACTGAGGACTCCTCTAAGGGGCTTATCTCTCCTCGTGATACTGTTCAACAAGATTATTTGGTCACCCTCGCCAAACTAGAGGAACTAGCTAGAAGCTCCATAGTGGTCCCAAAGGTGGGCATAAGAGCAAACCTGGGAAACAAGGCCCTCAGGGCCATCTGTCCAAAACTGCTGACAGTGCCCCTACTACTGCACCGTTCTCTCCGGGTCGAATGGCTGCCCTCAAACAACTAATGACACCATTAGGCACTCCTCTTGCCCCCTCTCCTGTGTCTAATCTAGCTCAATCAAGTAATTTCCTAGTTTCTTTCTATACTTCTCCCTTATAGTTACTTAATTCGGGTACTACCGATCACATAACAAGTAGCTCTGAGGTCTTTCGTACTTATAATATTGGTTTTGGTCGGGATAAGGTATGTGTTGCTGATGGTTCCTTGTCCCCTATCTCCGATAAAAGTTTAGTGTCCTATTCCTCCACTATTTATCTTCCGTCTGTTTTACATATCCATAAATTGTGTGCTAACTTGCTTTCCATTTACCATTTAACTATGGAGTTGAATTGTTTTGTTCACTTTTTCTCTACTCACTGTCTCTTTCAGGATCTGGTAACAAGTGCAACGATTGGGTATGGTCAGGTCCGTGATGGGCTCTACTACTTGGACTCTCCATCGATTGTGCCTCCTCTTGTGGCAGCACACACTCTTCGTTCGGACAGCTCTCTCTCTAACCCCACCAGTGGCACCGTCGTTTAGGACACCCTTCTCATATTTTACGTCGCATGTTTCTTGCTTTAGTTAAACATTGTGGTTTGAAACAACTTAAGTGCGACGTATGTGAGTTTGCTAAACAAATATGGACCTCTTACTTCCTTACTGATAATAAAAATAATGTTCATTTTTCAATTATTCATCCTAATTTGTGGGGTCCTTCAAAGGCAATTGATAGGAATGGCTTCCATTGGTTTTACTTTTACTGATAATTGTACTCATCTGACGTGGGTGTATCTCTTGCATAGTAAGCCTGATGCCTTCTCTTATTTTCTGTCTTTCCATGCCATAATTCGAACCCAGTTTAATGCCACTGATCGGGTCCTTCGTAGTGATAATGGCACTGAGTGTATAGATGGTACCTTTTAGAAATACTTTGACCCTCATGGCATTATCTCCCAAGATTCTTATGTTTAGACACCTGAACAGAACGGGATTCCTATGCACAAGAACCGTCATCTCCTTGACGTCGATCGGGCTCTCATGTTTGCTGTCGGTGTTCCTAAATACCTCTAGGGCAATGTCGTTCTGACTGCTGCCCACCTAATTAATCGGGTTCCTTCTAGTGTGCTTAATTTCAAGCCTCCTATCTCTTATCTCCCTGATCCTACTATTGCTTCCAGTCTTCCTCCCCGGGTCTTTAGATGTGTCTGTTTTGCCCATAATTCTTCTCCCTCTCGCTCCAAACTTGACCCTTGTGCTCTGAGGTGTGTATTTCTTGGTTACTCAGCCACCCAAAAGAGGTACAAGTGTTATCATCCTCCTACTCGCCGCTTGTATGTAATCATGGATATCACTTTTCATGAGACTAAGGCATATTTCATGTCACCTCTTCTGGGGGGAGAGTCTTGTGGGAGAGACTCTTTAGTTATTGATATGTCTCCTATTCAGGGTATATATCATGTTCAGGAGGAAGCCACCAGATCATCCTGCAAGAGATGTGATCACTTACACTCAAGGATTAAAGTATCAGTATCGGTCGCCGTATCGGCAGCCAAAATGAAGATACGTACCAGAGGGAACCGTATCGTATCGGAGATACGCTAAGATACGCTAAAGATACCTATATAAATGGATAGGAAATACTTTTTTAAACACTTTTGCATAAAAAATTTGTTAAAAAAAGCTATTGATAACATGTATTACGTATAAACAATAAATTGAGGGTATTGCACTAAGAATTCAAGATTTGTAGTTGTCCCATAAATGTAAAATCCTTGAACCCAACCTTGATTTCCACTTTAGTTTGAGAGAAATATGGCTGGCAGCAACTCTAGAACAAAAACCCCTAAAAAAATCGTGTTTTTCTGAAAAATTACCCATCTTGGCCATTATATGACCGTAGCGCACTGTATCGGTACATACCGATACATATTGATACTCACCGATACGTACCGATACATACAGAAACATACATTTCACCTCGATTTTATATTTTTCATAGAGTATCAATGCGTATCGTATCGTATCAGTGTGTATCGGTGCATATCGGTATGTATTGTAGGATATATATCGATACAAAAGGATTTTAAAAATTCAATGTATCAAATCGGTGTGTATCGTATCGGTCGGCTAAATTTAAGATACGTATCGGACGGTATCGTATCGGTATCGGAGATACTTTAAACCATGAGTTACACTCGGAGATTCAAAGAACAAGATACCATTGGTTACCAACCGTACCCTTCTAAAGCAACTCCATTGGATCCGCCAATATCAAATAATATTTCTACCATACTTGATATTGTCCCTGCTAATCTTGTTGCTCCCTCAGTGGACGATCTTCCTATTGCTGTTAGACAGGGAGTTCCACAGGTTTGGAAAGAAGCCATAAATGATCCCGAAGTGGAAGTCTGCAATGGTTGAGAAAATGCTGGCATTAGACAAAAATGGTACCTGGGAACTCGTCCATCCTCTTCGAGGGAAAAAAAATGGTTGGATGCAAGTGGGTGTTCACAATCAAGCAAAAGGCCGATGGGACAATTGAGCAGTACATGGCACACTCAGTGGCTAAAGGTTTCACCCAAACATATGGGATTTATTACCAAGAGACCTTTGCCCCCGGTTGCAAAGATGAATTCTATTAACAGCCAAATTAGGGTAGAATATTTGAGTGAATAATGAGATCACTCAAGCCTTTATTTATAATTAGCAAGACAGAAGGAAAAATACAAATATGCCCCCCCAATCCACTGCCCCTCATTAATTAGGGTCGGTGGAGGGGGAAAGGCCTAAAATGCACCTGTGGTGGAGGGGGGAAGGTGCAAATGTCTCCTAGTAGTCAATTCCATATGTCTGAGTGAACCCATTAACCACAAGCCTTGCCTTGTACCTATCCACAGAGCCATATATCTTCTGCTTCACTACAAACACTCACTTACAACCAACTGGTTTTTTCCCAGGAGGAAGAGTCACAAGTTCCCATGTAGTAACCTTTTTAAGGCATCCATTTCTTCCACCATTGGGGCCTTCCAATTTCCATCTACAAGAGCTTCTTGCCAATTCTGAGGAACACGAATAGAGGAAAGAGAAGACATAAAAGCACGATAGGAGGGAGAAAGGGAATCATACGAAACAACATAGGTTATGGGGTGTTGAGTACAAGTCTTAGTGCCTTTTCTCAGAGTAATAGGTTGGTTAAAAGAAAAAAAATATATCTGAAGTAACAGGCTCAGTCAGCTCTGGATCCAGGGCTAGCGAGGGGATGTGTAAAGGTGTTACAGTGGTGGTGATGGTCTGAAGTTGCTTATTTCTGGTGTGGCCCCTACGATAGACCTGAAAAGTTGAATCATCAATCTGTCTCTGAAATTCACCAGTAGTTCTTCGGAAAGGAGTCATGACCCCCTAAGTCGCAATAGTAGTCTCTATCTCTCCCTGAGCTGGAACACCAGTCTTTGTCCCCTATTCTCTTTCTGAACAAAAGGACCTTCAAAGAAGAATGGTGGATACACGAGTGGGGAGCAAGCAGATTCAGAGTCACCTCTTCACTATCAATACCAGACAACCCTAAAGAAGTGGCGAGGAGTAGTAATCAACGGATTCATTAAACACAACATCCATTGTTACTAAAGTATGCCAAGTAGGAGGATGGTAACACTTGTATCCATTATATGTAGGAGGATAACCCAGAGAGGACCCAATTTTCCTAGTGAGTGATAATCCCTAGCATACCAGGTACACCCAAAAGTCCCCTTGAAGAACATCGACAGAAGTCCAAGAATCTAGAACTTGAGTAGGAATGTGGTTGACTAAGTAGCATTGAGGACAGCATCACTCCGGTACTGAGAGGGAACATGTCTGGCAAACGTCCTGACTCGGGCAATATCCAATAAATGCTTGTTCTTGCTTTTAGCCACTCCATTCTAAGCAAGAGCACCAACGCAGCTTGTATGCTGAAGGATCCCCTAGTCAACAATGTATTTTTTAAACTGACCTCCATGCATTTTATTCCATTATCACTCTGAAGTATCTTCAAAGTGGTATTAAACTGGGTCTGAACCATCTTACCATCTTGTGGAACCGCTGAAACAAATGAAAACTTCACTTTTGTGTTGCATCATATACACCCAAGTAGTTCTAAAGTAACAAACAATGAAAGACACAAACCCTCGTTTCCTAGAAATAGATGTCCGACGAAACGGACCCCACACATTAGAATGAACCAAATGAAAAATTGAAGAACTTTTATTTAAAGGTAAATAATTGGAACGATTTTGTTTAGCCAAAGTATAAGCCTAACAAAAAAAAATTAATCCCTATTATAGCATTTAACTAAATGCAAAAATAAAAGAGATAAGGTCCCAATTAGTGGGTGTCCTAAACGATAGTGCCATTGATGTAAATCAAAGGAAGCAAAGTGTAGCTGATGAGAGGTAGTAAAAACTACAACCATAGGAAGACAACCATTATCAAGTAAATAAAGACCACCCTACACCATACCACATCCAATCGTCTTCCCCATTACCAAATCCTGAAAGATACAATAGGAAGGAAAAAAAGTTACTTATCAGTTTAGGTCCCTAGTAACTCTACTAATGGATAATAAATTAGTAGTAAAATTAGAAATATGTAAAACTGATGATAAAGTGATAGAGGAAGAACACTGAATAGAACCCTCCCCCGAGACAGATGGTAGGGTGCCATCTGCTACCTTAACTTTATTTCTCCCAGCGGTAGGAAAATACTGGTGAAATAAGCTGGAGGAAATAGTCAGGTGACCAGTGGCACCAGAGTCAATGATCCAGGGACTAGAGACAACCAAGGGACAATGACGACCAAACAAAAGCCTGAATGAGCAAAGTTGGAATCTGAAGGGACTGAATTGGCAGGAGTTGATGAATTAGAAACCTTTAGCATACGTATAAAAGCCTGGAGTTCCTCTTACAAGAGGCCTATATCAGTTGCAGGTGGGGTGTCTATAGTCTCAACCTGATTGGCTTTGGTTTTAGATCGACCAAGCGCAGCACGCTTTACCTCAAAATCAGCAAGTTTTCAATGAAGCTTCCAACATGTTGCTAGGTATGGTATGCTTGTTGCAATGTTCACATTTCACAATCTCCTAGTGGTTTCACCAGTTCGATTTGCACCTTCAAAAATAGAAGTGGAACCAGTTTGTAGGGCTGATTTTTCAGTAGTGGGAGGATGAAGCATAGAGTTGAAAGGACAATCCTCCACATGAACTAGCACAAAGGACTGTTCCAGAGTAGAGAGGGGAGATTTGCTAAGTACTCGGACACGAATCTTATCACACTCAACATTCAAACCAGCCAAGAGATCACACAACCTGATTTTGTCCATACACTTTGTATAGGGAGCAATGTCTTCAGCACTAGAAGGTTGATAGTTTGCAAAGTGATCAAACTCATACCACAAAGTTCGAAGTTCAGCTTACTACTTGGACACAGAGAGGTCTTGCTGAGTAGTGGTACGAACTTTCTTGCGAAGATCAAATACTTGAGCATCATTCCCTATTTGTCCATAGGTTTCCTTGGCAGCAGCCTAGATTTGAGAAGCAATTTCCAACAAGAAGAATCCTCTAGAAATAGACTGATAAATAGAGCTGATAAAAAAAGACATTACCAAAGAGTCATTGATGATCCATTTGTCATGAGTGGTACCCTCTTCAGAGGGTTTCTTTGATTTGTCTGTGCCGTGTCCAGTGAGATCTCTGACAGCAGTAGTGAGGTAGGTAGATCTAGACTAGACGAGGTAATCAGCTCCCTCCAATTTCATAGAGTAAGCACCAAAAGGTATATATTAATTGCAACCTTGAGCATCAAATCCTGAGGTTGTAGTATTTGCGTGACATGATGGCACCAAGGAGAAATCGACAATGATAGGGAGAAATCCAAAATATTCAAAACCAGCAGTCATAAAGTGCTCAAAGTTGGATTGAGTTGCCTTGTAGGGATATTGAATCACTCCTCCAAATATAACTCACTTTTGATAAGGGACTAGTGAGATGTAGAAAACCCTAATTTTAGAGAAGAAGAGAGATCACACACCAAAATTTGGCAGATAGTGCCACAAGTAGGTTTGAACTCCTCTCTAGGGCAGGGATGATCTCCTCCAAAAATCAACTGTATCCGAGAGTGGAATTCAAAAAATCAATGTAGTCAGGGTTTTGGAGAAAACCATGATTTCTGAAATCGCAGATGTGTGTGGTCTTCAAAAGCAATGATGGATACTTCTTCAAGGTGCAGTGTTTGATCTTCAAGAGGAGGTTTGATCTCAACAGAAGAAAGAATCAAACTATAAGAAGAGGAAAAAAAATCGAAGGGTAGGGAAAAGTGCTCCAATTGCTAACTAGCAAGATTTTAGGGTTTAACATATTGAGGTAATGTGTAGGAAAACAACTAAATTCATATGAATCACTTTATTAGTGCTACCCTATGGGGAATTAAGGAGACAAAGGAAGAGAAGAAGATGGAGGTTGAGAAGAAGGTGGAGGTTGAGAAGGGATGGAGGCTTGCAATTTAGGAAGAAGAGAAGGGGAAGACTGAAAAAACCCTAGATCAGAAAAGTGGCTTTGATACCATGATAACAGCCAAATTAGGGTAGAATGCTTGAGTGAATAATGAGATCACTTAAGCTTTTATTTATAATAAGCAAGACAAAAGGAAAAATACAACAACGCCCCTCATCCATTGCCCCTCATTAATTAGGGTCAGTGGAGGGGGAACGGCCTAAAATGCCCTTCAACATGAATTACATGATTCAACAAATTCTATCAAGGCAATGATATCTGTTGCAGCCAATCCGTGGTGGAATCTTCAACAGTTGGATGTCAAGAATGTGTTTCTCAATGGAGACCTTGAAGAGGAAATCTATATGTTCCTCTTGGTATTGCATCTCCTTCGACTGTCGGGCGTGTCTGTAAGTTGAAGAAGTCATTGTATGGTCTTAAACAATCTCCTAGGGCATGGTTTGGCCGGTTTATGAAAGCTATGATAAGCTTTGGATACAGACAAATGCAAGTAAATCAGCAAAACCAATTCCTCCATTAATTTCAGCTCGTAATCCCAGTTGAAACCAAGTAATTGCCTTTCACTCTCCCTAATGCCGGTGCGAGAATAAAGTGCATCAAATTTGTTCATATACTCTGCCACAGTCATATTCCCCTGACGAAGAGAATTCAGTTAGTCATGTATGCGAGCCTTAAAGTTACGTGGCAAGTACTTGTCAAACAGTTCTTGCTTCATCACCTCCCATGTAGCAGGTTCCCTACCACAGTCTTCCAGTTCACGCTCATAGGTTCTCCACCAATCACGAGCAGCCTCAACTAGCTTACCACGAGCTAGTTTAATTTTTCATTCCTCAGATAGGTCATAGTAGTCAAAGTAGTTATCCAAAGCAGCTATCCAATCATAAAACATTTGAGGGTCATACCTACCATCATACTCCTTGAGGTCAAGCTTGACATTCTGTGAATCTCTTGAGTGTCTATGATATGTAGGTCATTCATTGTCAAAGTAACCTCTCATATATTCTTCAAAAGTAGGTTGCTCTACAGGAACCCTTTGTGGTGCTCTCAGATTCGAGATGGGTCTTTTGTTAGCTAACTGAGTAGCTATGCTCAATGGAGCTTCCACCTCAGGTGGCGTATGAGAGCCACGGGTAGGTTGTTGTGGTTGGGTCTCCACAGTCAACAACCTTGCATTCAGTTCAGTCCACAAAACTTGTTCAGCCTTCAGTTCAGTTCTCATATTCTGTAGCATTTCCATAATAGAAACTAGGGAGGGGGTGTTGTTCTCAGCCATACTCTAATACCACTTAATGTAGACTAGGTTAGGGGTCTAATCAAGTGTCAATCTGCAGGAACTTTTAACCAAAGAACAACCAGAACCAGCCCACACTTTAATATATAGCAAATCAGATTACAATAATCAGCAGGGCAGAACTGAAGTAAATAATCGATCTCAAACCAGTAGGGTATATGGACAAAGAATAGAACTAATAATAGGTCTCTCAAAGCTTCACTTAGGTCCAATTCAATCTAACAACATGAACCGCAGACCAAGGGAAACAACAGAAAATAATTCAGACAATAAAAAAAACTCAGATCTGTAACTGTCATGTATCGACCTCAATATTTCAGTAGTTCAGTAGCTGGATAATAATCAGGAAATCAAGGACTAAATACACCAATATCAGGGACTGAATCATAGGAGAACAGTGACCAAAATAATGCACAAACTTTCAGAACAGTCGATCCAAAATTTCTAGGCAGATTTGGGTTTACTGAGATCGACCAGAATAGGGAGATTTCACTTAATCAATAAATTCCAGGTCTGATTGGTCTATAAACTGGATTGAACCATCCTCTCCATGGGTATAACACTCAACCAGATTGTGTGAGTCATCAGATGGCAGAATGTTCAGATCAGTGAAGGGGCAATGGGAGCAAATCTGGAAATTCCAGAACCAGAACTTAAGAAAGATCAGATCTAATACCTGTGAAGCAAACCAGCACTTTATTACCTTATATACTTTATAAAAGATGAGAGAAATAGCTTGAAGAAGAAGAAAACACTTGTAGTAGATCCTCCCGGGCTTCCCACCGTAAGAAGTCGAATGGATCAAACACCACTCCCTTCCACTGTGATCAAACACACAGCAGTCTCAGCAGAGACATAGCAGTAAGCTTCTTTTTTTCATTCATAAATCGTCGCTCTAATGATGAGAGCTCTCTTTTATTTATAATAATGATGGGGGGTGATTACAATTTAGTAACTTCAAAAAACTGAAATAAAGATTACCAACATCTAGTTACTAAATCTAGAAAAGTAAACTAGGAAATAAAACAACTGGAATTAGAAACTAACTTATGACTGAAAATTAGAAACTAAATATCCTCATCTAAAAAGGAAATTAAAGAAAAAGGAAAATAACTAGTAATCCCGTACTCAATCTTAGAACCCCTCTTTTAGACCCATAAAAGTGGTCCAATACATTCCAAACCACATGGACTGAAGGCCCAACACATATACAACCCAACCCTAGGCTTATTCCTAATAAAACAAGCCCATTTTGATTATTAATCTGCATCATTGAGATTGATAGACACTTCATCAAAGAGAAGCTCGAACAGGGGACAATCTGCATACCCTTTGTTTGTTCTGAGAATCAGTTAGCTGATGTGTTTACCAAGGCTATTCTTTGTAAGGCGTTTCATCCTTTTCTCTCCAAGTTGACCATGTTTGATATATTTGCACCAACTTGAGAGGGAGCATTAAGATAACTATAGTTAGTTTACTATTTACCTTGGTTAGTTACTAATTACCATAGCAAGTCTTGTAGATAGGGACGCTTAGTTAGTGTTACCCTACTTTCCTTATATATTTGGTTGTAATTTTCTTATAAATAAGAAAGACCTATGTCATTACTGACAAGTCAAACCATTCTCAAACCTATGGTTCTCAACTGAGAGCAAATAGAAGTAGATATCATAGAATAAGAATAATAGAGGTAAAAGGATAAAAAGGAAAGGAGGAGATCAGATCTGGAATACCAATCCCATATGCCAGTTCAACAGCTCCAAAACTCTTTACAAAATCAAAATTCTCCTTACTTGATTGGGGTGTATTACAACATAAAGACCGCATAAAAATTTCCTAGACTGACTCATAAAACGACTCCTAATCACTCTCACAATAGAGTCAAAATAAAACTCTTAAAAGCTATTAAGTATGATGATCTAACTCAACACTTAACTATTAATCCTATTGATGTAGATGCACACCCATGGACCGATCCAAACCCATTTGGGTATCCAAACGGAGATGAGGCCGATCCATATTTGGTTACTTGGTCTAGTAGGATTTTAGTAAATCTTATTTATTTGGGAATATTATATAATCTTTTATTTTAAGTAGGATACAGAGGGAGATATTAGTTTCTTAATTTATTTTAGTTTCTTAGATTGAGTTAGTTTCCTATTTAGAGTTGGTTTTCTAGTTTCGTTTTAGGATTTGTTTCCATGTTGGAGTCTTTTATTTGCCTATTTAATATGCTTATAACTGATAGAGTAATTAGAGAATAGAATGATAACTTGAGTTTTGAGTGTTGAGAGCCTGAGGGCTATGTGTGTGATTCTTCTTCCCCCCCTTTCTTAGTGCGATTTCTCTCTCTCCCTTGCAACTCTGAGACCCCTCTCAGGGATTTCTTCCCTACCCCTACCGGCCCTCCATCAATTGGTAGTAGAGCCGAAGATCCCCATTCCCCTTCTTCCTTCCATCTTCTTCTTCCCTTCCCATTCTCTATCTAGGTTCTACCATGACTAAGAACACCAAAAAAAAAAATCCCAAAAATACCTGTTGAAACCCAGTCCTAATCCCTCCTTTTTCCCTTCGATTCCCAAATAGGAGAACCCCCACCGCCTCCTCTTTCCTTTTCCACCAGCAGCAATTGAAAAATAAAAAAAATAAAAAAGAAGAAGAAGAGAAGCCGAGAAGAGAGAAAGAAGTGTACCAGCGTCGAAGTACCATCGACTCAACTTCTTTGACAGAGCAGAAACAGCCTTGCTGGTCTCTCGTCTCCAAAAGGAGAAGTCTCTCCTTTGTCGGTAAACCCTACCCCACCCCACGATATCTCCATTTTGTGCCCTTTTTCCTTTAGTTATGATATATTTCCTGAAATACCCTCCTCTTTCTCCTTCAATTCCTTTTAGTCCATATTTTACCTTGTCTTTCCAAGTATACCCCTGCACCCACACATGACATCTTTTGGAACTTAAATTGAATTTCAGTATTTACAGTTCTGCCATCCGTGCAAAAACAAAAAAAAAAATAGAGTTATTTACCATTCTACCACTCACTCCTTGCTTTGAGTATCCATCCATAGTGATTCCAAAAACCTAGGTGATGGATCTAGAGCTTTTACTAGATATCCGTCAACAAATGTAATTGATCATAGAGAAGCTCGCGGCTATCAAAACCCAAGTACACTCTACCTTCAATTATGTGATCTCAGCCATTGAACAACAGGTAGACAAACCAGAAGATGAATCACCAATGGTAGAAGATAAGATGGCACCGTTGGAAGTTGTAGATCAACTTGTGAAAAATTTTAAATCGGTTGATCTCTTCAGTGAACCAATTGATTTTATTTTCCCGAGTCACTATTTCACCAATGAACTTCGCGTCGTGGATTTCATAGCATTCAATCATGGTTTTGATGGTGAATTCATACAGGCAAGGATGGATGTTGATCGACTGGTGTTGATTCTCCCATTCTACAAAACTCGTGGACGATTTTTTCTCAACACCGGGGGAGTTGATATAGATGCACACCCATTGACCGATCCAAACCCATCTAGGTATCCAGACGAAGATGAGGCCGATCCATATTTGGTTACTTGGTCTAATAGGATTTTAGTAAATCTTATTTATTTGGGAATATTATGTAATCTTTTATTTTAAGTAGGATACATAGGGAGATATTAGTTTCTTAATTTATTTTAGTTTCTTAGATTGAGTTAGTTTGCTATTTAGAGTTGGTTTCCTAGTTTCGTTTCAGGATTTGTTTCCATGTTGGAGTCTTTTATTTGCCTATTTAATATGCTTGTAAATGATAGAGTAATTAGATAACATAATGATGAATTCAGTTTTGAGTGTTGAGAGCCTGAGGGTTGTGTGTGTGATTCTTCTTCCAAGATTTGTTTCCATGTTAGAGTCTTTTATTTGCCTATTAATATACTTGTAACTGATAGAGTAATTAAAGAATAGAATGATGAATTGAGTTTTGAGTGTTGAGAGCCTGAGGACTGTGTGTGATTCTTTTTCCCCCCCTTTCTCAGGGATTTCTTCCCTACCCCTACCGGCCCTCCATCACCTATGTACTATCTTCACCCCACTTTATAGCTTATAAATTAGGCTCATTACAATGAAATAAAAAAACAAAAGGCCCAATGATGCAGATTCTTCAGCAGAATAGGCTTGTTTTATTAGGAATAAGCTTAGGGTTGGGTTGTATACGCATTGGGCCTTCAGTCCATGTGGTTTGGAGTATATTGGGCTACTTTTATGGGTCTAAACTAGGGGTTCTAAGGTTGCATACGGGATTCAGTGATTTGTTTCCTTTTTCTTTAGTTTCCTTTTTAGATGGGGTTATTTAGTTTCTAATTTCAGTACCTAAATTAGTTTCTAAATTCAAGTCATTGTTAGTTTCTAATTTCTGTCTAGACTAGTTTCTATTTTCATTAGATTCTAATTTCCAGTTTTTAGTAACTTCTTGCAATCAATTTTTAGTAACTCTGAGTTACTATTACTTGTAAACCCTCCCCATCATTATTATAAATAAAGGAGAGCTCTCATTAGTAGAACAACGATTTTATGAACAAAAAAAAGATGCTACTGCGTTTCTCCTCTATGAGGGTTCTTTGTGTTTGATCAAAGAAGAAGGGTTTGGTGTTTGATCCAAGCGACACTCTGCGGCGAGAAGTCCGAGTGGGCTGTTATTATTTCTGGTTCTCTTATTGTGGTTATCTTCTTCAATTTCCCAAGTAATCTGAACTTTCTGCAGAATTTTTCTGGGTTTTAAGAGTTCTGGATTCTCCCACATACCTGTACCGATCTAAGAGACCAGCCGTCAGATGGATCTGAAATTCTGGTCGAGTGCTGCCCTTGCTGAATGGGAGACGCGATCCAAAATTTAGAGGGATCTGACCAGGGGATTGAGACTTATGGGAAGTCTCCCTGTTCTGTCCGATTGAAGTTCTGCCCAGATTTTCTTGTCTAATCTATGTTGTATTTGACTGCTGCCTTTATTCTCCGATGGACTGGACCTTTCTAATTAGTAATCTGAGTTGATTACAGGCTCTTTAATATTCTGTTATTGAATTTCCTAAAACTGCTGGGATTGACTGTAAGGTTTCAGAACCTGCTGTCCAGAGTTGAGTTCTGGTTTGGTTTATCTGTTCCTGTGGTGTTTGCTACTAATTGTCTTATTCAATACTCTATTCCTATTGCTGGTTAGTCAACTTGTTGGTGTAGTCTCTATGCTCAGAAATTCCAGGTTCTAGATTTGAGAATTCTGGTTTTCAATGACTGTTGATTGATTACTTCTAGACTGTTGATTGCCACCAATGTTTGGGTAATTATGGTTGTTCTTTGGTTTACAAGATCCTGTTGTTTGGGTCTAGTTTGACTTGTCAAACCTAGTCCTACATTAAGTGGTATCAGAGGATGGCTGAGAACAACACCCCCACCTTAGCTTCTATTATGGAGTTGATACAGAATATAAGAGCTGAAATAAAGGCTGAATTGGATGCCAGGTTGTTGAATGAAGAGACCCCATCCCAACAGCCTACTGGCAGTTCACGTACAACACCCGAGTGGACACTCCAATGAATGTGGTTACTCAGTTGACTAACAGGAGAGCAAACCCTAATCTGAGAGCACCACAGAGGGTTCCGGTAGCACAACCTACTTTTGAAGAGCATGTAAGAGGATATTTTGAGACTGAGCGTTCCATGCAACAGAGGTATTCTGGAGATTCACAGAAGGTCAAGCGCGATCTAGAGGAGTTTGATGGGAGATATGACCCCCAATTGTTCTATGATTGGGCAGTGGCACTAGACGACTATTTTGACTATTATCAGTTACCTGAGGAACGGAAGATGAAACTAGCTCGAGCTAAGCTAGTTGGGGCTGCTCGTGAGTGGTGGAGGACCTATGAGCTAGTGTTCGAAGACCGTGGTAGAGAACCTACTAGTTGGGAAGAGATGAAGCTTGAGTTATCAAATAAATACTTGCCACGCAACTTCAGAGCTCGCATACAAGACCAGTTGAACTCTCTTCGTCAAGGGTCTATGACTGTTGCCGAATACATGAACAAGTTTGACGCACTTTATTCTCGTACAGGCATAAGGGAGAATGAAAGGCAACTGTTATCTCGGTTTCGACTGGGATTGCACGTTGAAATCAACAGGGGTATCGGAGTTGTTGAAGTGCACTCAGTGAGGGATTGTTTTGACAAGGCCCTACGAGCAGAAGAGCTTCTAGCACAGCCAGTTAGAAGGTTTGGTTTCCAAGTTGAGGAGGTAAAGAAGAATTTTCCAGCCACTAAACCTAGTAGCTCAGCACCTCCAAAATCCACTTTTCCTCCACGAGCTGATCATAAAGGGAAGGCGCCCATGACAGGTAGTAATAAGGTACAGTGTTTCCATTGTCAAGAGAATGGACATTTTGCTAAGTCTTGTCCGCATAAGCAGAGGGTTAATGCAGTAGCTGAGGTTGAAGACTCCAATGAGGAGGATGAGTCAGCTCTTTATCCCTATCCATTAGATGATGATGATGATGGTGGATATGACTATGATATGGAAAACACTAATGAGGATGATACCCAGGGAATAAATATTGTTACTCGCATATTGGTGGCTGAAACCAAAGGAGAGGATTGGCGACGTAACTGCATATTCTACAGCCGTATGAAGTCAGGTGAGCATACTTGTCAGATTATCATTGATAGTGGCAGTTGTGTCAACATTGTTTCTGAAGCCTTTGTGAAGAAAGCAACCTTGAAAGCTGACCCACATCCTCAGCCTTATAAGGTATCCTTGCTGAATGGTAATACCTTAGAGGTGAATAAGAGGTGCTCATTTCCTTTGAAACTTTACCGATATGAAGAGAAAGTTTGGTGTGATGTGATCCCAATGAAACTCACAGATGTATTGCTTGGTCGTCCCTGGATGTATGATAATGATGCCATGGTTGGAGGGAAGAAGAATCTGTGTACTTTCATGTGGAAGGGTGTTCCTATAACTTTCTATCCGGTAAATGTGCCGGCTGAAATACGGCGGAAGAGATCATTAAGGTCAAATCAGAAGGGCATTGTCAATGAGAAGAAGGTATTAGCTCTGCCCACAAAGGAGTTGCTAACTATTTCCCATAAATAGTTCTTACGCACAAGTCATGAGACTGGAATGGTTATGGCACTTGTTACTAGGGAAGTCACCCCCCAACCAGAGGTAACGTATAGTGCACCTATCAGAGAGCTCCTGTCTGATTTTTCTGACTTAGTCCCTGATGATCTCCCAGATGAGTTGCCTCCCATGAGAGACATACAGCATGCAATTGACTTGGTACCTGGTTCGGTTTTACCCAACCTTCCTGCTTACAGACTTAGTCCTACTGAGCATGCCGAGCTGAAACGGCAAGTGGATGGGTTACTACAGAAGGGCTTCATTGAGGAGAGCTTAAGTCCTTGTGCAGTACCAGCTTTACTCATGCCAAAGAAGGATGGTTCTTGGCGTATGTGTGTGGACAGCCGTGCTATCAACAAGATAACAGTGAAGTATAGGTTTCCTATACCACGACTAGATGATATGTTGGATATGCTGTCCGGGGCAAAGGTCTTTTCCAAGCTAGATCTGAGGAGTGGCTATCATCAGATTCGCATTCGTTCTGGGGATGAGTGGAAGACCGCCTTTAAGACCAAGGATGGCTTATATGAGTGGAAAGTCATGCCATTCGGTCTGACAAATGCACCTAGTACTTTTATGAGGGTGATGACACAGGTACTTCGTCCATTCATTGGTCGCTTTTTGGTTGTTTATTTTGATGACATTCTGGTATACAGTAAGAACCAAGAAGAGCATAAGGATCACTTGAGGCAAGTCTTGAGAGTACTCCGTGCTGAGAAGTTATACATTAATCTCAAGAAGTGTTCCTTCATGCTGCCCAAGGTTGTATTCCTTAGATTTATAGTGTCATCAAAGGGGGTTGAAGCTGATACGGAGAAGATCAAGAGCATCACTGATTGGCCCACACCTAAGACTCTAACAGAAGTC
Source organism: Macadamia integrifolia (assembly GCF_013358625.1). Taxonomy (NCBI): domain Eukaryota; kingdom Viridiplantae; phylum Streptophyta; class Magnoliopsida; order Proteales; family Proteaceae; genus Macadamia; species Macadamia integrifolia. Next base: position 41,206 of record NW_024868199.1, on the reverse strand, counting down.
CGTAGCTTCCATGGGTTGGCTTCCTTCTATAGGAGATTTATTCGAAACTTCAGTGCAGTAATGGCACCCATCACTGAATGTATGAAGTCGAGTAAAGGGAAGTTTGAATGGACAGCTGCAGCGACCAAAGCCTTCACTCTTGTGAAGAGGAAGATAACCGAGGCACCCATCCTACGCCTACCAGATTTTGACAAAGTATTTGAGGTAGCTACAGATGCTTCACATGTTGGGCTAGGAGGAGTGATAATGCAAGGAGGACACCCCATCGCTTTTTATAGCGAAAAATTGAATGAGGCCAAGAAGCGCTATTCGACTTATGATTTGGAGTTGTATGCAGTCGTCCAAGTGCTACGCCATTGGAGGCACTACCTCATTGGTAAGGAGTTCATTTTGTACACTGATCATGAGGCCTTGAAGCACCTTCACTCACAGAAATCGATTAGCCACAGACATGCCAAATGGGTAGCCTACTTGTAGGAGTTTGTATTTGCTATGAAGTACAAGGCGGGAAAAGAGAATACAGTGGCTGATGCACTTAACCGGAAAGTGCTCACACTTAACACATTTTCAGCACAGGTTATTAACATAAATCAGATACGAGGTGAGTATACATCTGATTCTGATTTCAGCACTGTCTTTATGGAGTTACAATAAGGTGGGCAGCACCTAAAGTACTCTATTCATGATGGGTACTTGTTCTTTGGCACGCGGCTTTGTATCCCAAACTCTTCCCTACGTCATCACATCATACGAGAGTTACATGGAGGAGGATTAGGAGGACATTTTGGGAAAGATAAGACTCTTGCACAGGTGACTGATCGATATTATTGGCCATACATTGCAAAAGATGTCGATCATGTGATCAAGAGATGCCATGTATGTCAGTTGGCAAAAGGGGAAAAACAGAACACAGGTTTATACTCTCCACTACCTGTTCCTCATGCACCGTGGCTTGATGTTAGCATGGATTTTGTTCTTAGACAACCCCCTACTAGAGAACGATATGATTCCATTATGGTGGTTGTGGATCGTTTCTCTAAGATGGCTCATTTTATACCTTGTCGTAAAACTTTTGATGCTTATCAGGTTGCAAAGCTCTTCTTCAAGGAAGTAGTACGACTACATGGCTGCCAACTAGTATTGTATCTGACCGTGACGTTAAGTTTATGAGTTATTTTTGGAAGACATTGTGGTTGAAGACAAATACAAAGCTGAACTTTTCAACTGCATTTCATCCACAGACAGACAGACAGAGGTGGTGAACCATAGCTTGGGAAACTTGTTGAGGTGTTTGGTTCGAGACTATGAGAAGACATGGCCTTCTATTCTTGACATTGCAGAATTTGCCTACAACAGCTCAGTGAATAGGACAACAGGTCGTACTCCTTTTGAGATCTTGCTTGGAGTCCAACTTAAGCGGCCTATTGACCTTATGTCACTTCCACCCCAGGCTCGAGTTAGTATTGAAGCTGATGAGTTCTTACGTCATATCACTGAGGTGCATGCCAACGTCCGACGGCGTATTGCCTTGAACAATGAAGTGTATAAGGCTTCTGCTGATCGTCATCGGTGTTATGTGGAGTTCAAACCCAGGGACATGGTGATGATTCGAGTAAATCCTGAACGGTTTTAGACAGGTGTCAATATCAAGCTACATCCGCGAAAGATGGGTCCCGACAAGGTGCTGAAACGTATAGGACCTAATGCTTATGTGCTTGAGTTGCCTGATGACATGACCATAAGCAACGTGTTTGATGTGGCTGATCTTCACCTTTATGTTGGGCATCATTCAGATGATGGAGACTCGGAGCAAATGCTGAGGTTGTCTCAACTGAAGCCACCCACTTCTGAAGTTATTGAAGACGTTTTGGATGATAATTACAAGACCTCCCGCCGTGGCATCGGTTATCACACTTTTCTTGTCAAGTGGAAAGGTCGTCCCCGTAGTGACTGTACTTGGATTCATGCTGATGATTTAAAGAGGCTTGATCCCGACTTGTATAAGCGCTACATGTCCCTTATCCATTCGTCAGAGTCGAATGTTTCCAAGCCGGGGAGAGTTGATGCAGATTCTTCACCAAACTAGGCTTGTTTTATTAGGAATAAGCTTAGGGTTGGGTTGTATACGTGTTGGGCCTTCAGTCCATGTGGTTTGGAGTATATTGGGCTACTTTTATGGGTCTAAACTAGGGGTTCTAAGGTTGCATACGGGATTCAGTGATTTGTTTCCTTTTTCTTTAGTTTCCTTTTTAGATGGGGTTATTTAGTTTCTAATTTCAGTACCTAAATTAGTTTCTAAATTCAAGTCATTGTTAGTTTCTAATTTCTGTCTAGACTAGTTTCTATTTTCATTAGATTCTAATTTCCAGTTTTTAGTAACTTCTTGTAATCAATTTTTAGTAACTCTGAGTTACTATTACTTGTAAACCCTCCCCATCATTATTATAAATAAAGGAGAGCTCTCATTTGTAGAACAACGATTTTATGAACAAAAAAAAGATGCTACTGCATTTCTCCTCTATGAGGGTTCTTTGTGTTTGATCAAAGAAGAAGGGTTTGGTGTTTGATCCAAGCGACACTCTGCGGCGAGAAGTCCGAGTGGGCTGTTATTATTTCTGGTTCTCTTATTGTGGTTATCTTCTTCAATTTCCCAAGTAATCTGAACTTTCTGCAGAATTTTTCTGGGTTTTAAGAGTTCTGGATTCTCCCACATACCTGTACCGATCTAAGAGACCAGCCGTCAGATGGATCTGAAATTCTGGTCGAGTGCTGCCCTTGCTGAATGGGAGACGCGATCCAAAATTTAGAGGGATCTGACCAGGGGATTGAGACTTATGGGAAGTCTCCCTGTTCTGTCCGATTGAAGTTCTGCCCAGATTTTCTTGTCTAATCTATGTTGTATTTGACTGCTGCCTTTATTCTCCGATGGACTGGACCTTTCTAATTAGTAATCTGAGTTGATTACAGGCTCTTTAATATTCTGTTATTGAATTTCCTAAAACTGCTGGGATTGACTGTAAGGTTTCAGAACCTGCTGTCCAGAGTTGAGTTCTGGTTTGGTTTATCTGTTCCTGTGGTGTTTGCTACTAATTGTCTTATTCAATACTCTATTCCTATTGCTGGTTAGTCTACTTGTTGGTGTAGTCTCTATGCTCAGAAATTCCAGGTTCTGGATTTGAGAATTCTGGTTTTCAATGACTGTTGATTGATTACTTCTGGACTGTTGATTGCCGCCATTATGGTTGTTCTTTGGTTTACAAGATCCTGTTGTTTGGGTCTAGTTTGACTTGTCAAACCTAGTCCTACATTACCCTACCTATAACATCACTACCCAAAGCATTTTTTCAGACCATTGGATGCCACCAACACCTTGTGGGCCTCCAAAGCTTTATGTCTAAGCTTCCATAGGGGATAATAGTCTGATCAACAGAATCACGTACCTCAGACCCAAGATCAAATCCCCTATTTACATGTGATGCTTTAACAAGTAACTACAGATCATCTTACGTCCTAAACAAATTCAAAAGGAAAAAAATGAAACACTACATTAATTAAGAAAAAAGCAGTGTGTTTGGATCAGTGGTATGGGTATTGGAATCGTGTTTTACAGGCGTGGATTTTATTTTTATCATTCGCATTTCTCTTCTTTTCTTTTTTTTTTTTTTTTACTTTTTTTTTCTTAATTATATGAATGAGATGTTTATGGGAGACAGTGACTTTGCCAATAAAGGAGTGAAGGCTAAGAGTTGGGAATATATCCGTCAGAACACCTCTCTACTTGCAAAGTTGCAATGGATATTATGAACCAGATATCCGAGGTCACTAACAAATTAAATCAAAATATAGGGTAGACCAAGATGGGTCATGGGTGGGACAGTGTTGCCAATTACCAACCTTAAGGTCAGTTTGGAAGGGCATTATATGCCTTTTATCCAACTACTCACTTGGGTGAAATATAATGAAGGGAATAGCCAGAGATGGAGATTTCCAAGGGATTCATGATGGTGTCATGTCCCTTAGAGACCTCCAAGGTCCAATATTGAAATCATTTCAAAGGTTTTCCCTGACTTTGTTCGTGTCAACAAACAATTTGAAATACCTCGACTTTTTTAGAACAGGTCCTAATCAAATAGCAATGATTCGAAGCACTCCTTTTTACACTATCTTGGAAACCTAAGGACTCAATCATATGGTAGATTGTATACACTATTTCCACTACCAAAAATCAAAAGATGGATTCTTTAAAAGAAATCTCACCAAATGGGATGAATTGGAATCCACTTTTACTTTTAGAAAAGGTTTTTAGGGAAAAGGAACTAGAGTGAGTGTTGATAACTAATTGAATTACTTCTGGATGCGCCTCTCTCTCTCTCTCGCTCTCTGGCTCATTTGGACAAAAGGATTTGTGTTCTTAAGTTCTTAACAGTAATGGAAAATATAAAGTAAGATTGTATTTACAGAAGATGATGATAAGACACCCAAAGACCTTTTCCTCACCGGTGTTCTGGAAATCTAAAATGCTACAACAGAATGTACAGCACTCTTTGTGAGAAATTATTCATAAAGTGTACTTACCGGTGATTTGTATCAGAATATCAGTACAGATATCCAAGGTTGTTCGTTCTTCCCTATATTTCATTTATGCATAAGAAGGATCGAGAATCTATTGACCACTTTTTTTCCTTCATTACTTATTTGTCAGAAAAGTATGGCACCATTTTTTACATTTTTAAACCATGTATTAGATGATATGGAAGTTTCCAATGGACATGAAGGTGCTAAAATGGTTTTGGCATTTTGCACCATTCGGAAGCATTCCTTTGGTAGAGATTGTGGCTTGCATCATCGTGGTTCTTATAACAGGAGAGACAAGAGGTGTCGCATATGTCGTGAGAGCTATGACTCAAGTACTTCATCCCCTTATTGGTCAATTCTTGGTTGTTTACTTTGACGATATTTTAATTTACAGCAAGCATCCAAAAGACCATATCAACCACTTAATACAAGTCTTGAGGGAACTCCGCACCGAGAAATACATAAATCTCAAGAAGTGTTCTTTTATGTTGTCCAAGGTCATATTCATTGGCTTTATTGTATCATCTAAAGGTGTTGATATTGATCAAGAGAAGATCAAGAACATCACCGATTGGCCCGTACAAAGACCATTACTAAAGTTCGCAATTTCTATGGTTTAGCTTCCTTTACAGAAGGTTCATTTGGAATTTTAGTGCTATTACGGCACCCATCACCAAATGTATGAAGTCGAATGAAGGCAAGTTTGAATGGACACCTGTGGCAACAAAGGCCTTTCTTCTTATCAAGAAGAAGATGACAAAGGCACCGATACTACACCTACCAAACTTTGACCGTGTTTTTGAGGTAACGATTGATGCTTTATACATTGGTCTGGTAGGCGTGTTAATGCAAGGTGGGCACCCTATCACTTTCTATAGCAAAAAACTCAACTGATGCCAAGCGCTCTTATTCAACCAATGCTCTGTCGTCCAAGTGTTACGCCACTGTAGACACTATCTTATTGGTAAGGAATATATTTTGTACACCGATCATGAGGCACTTAAGCACCTTTAATCCCAAAAGTCGGTTGTAACTTACTAGCAAGAGTTTATGTTCGTCATGAAGTACAAGGCTAGAAAGGAGAACACAGTGGCTGATGCATTTACCCGAAAAGTGCTTATGTTGAACACATTTTCAACACATGCCATTAGCAGCGATCACATTCTTGGTGAGTACACATCTGATACAAATTTCAACATTGTATTCAAAGTTACAGCAAGGCAGACAACATCCTAAATACTCAGTGCATGATGGGTATTTATTCTTCAAAACACGGTTATGTATTCCAAACTCTTCTCCACGGCATCACATTACATAGAGTTACACGAAGGAGGCTTGGGAGGGCATTTTGGAAAGGAAAAGACTATTGTAAAGGTGACAAATTGATACTATCGGCCACATATTGTATGAACTGTCGATCATATGATCAAGAGGTGTCACGTATGTCAACTTGCTAAAGGAGGGAAGCAAAATACAGGTTTATACTCACCATCACCTATCCCTCACGCACCATGGCTAGATATTAGCATGGATTTTGTGCATGGACTACCCCCTACTAGAAAGTGATACGACTCCATCAAGGTAGTAGTAAGTCACTTTTCTAGGATGGCCCATTTTCTACCTTGTCGTAATATTTTTTATGCATATCAAGTTGCATAGTTATTCTTCAAGGAAGTGGTGCGACTGCATAGGCTGCATGGCGTCAAGTTCATGAGTTACTTTTGGAAGACGTCGTGGCTGAAAACAAATACAAAGTTGAAGTTTTCAACTATATTCTACCCATAGACTATCGAAGGTAGTGAACAGAAGCTTGGATAATTTGTTGAGATGTTTGGTTTGAGATTATGTGAAAACGTGGCCTTCCATCCTCGACATTGCTAAATTTACTAATAATAGTTCAGTGAACCAGATGACAGTTCGCACTCCTTTTGAAATATTGCATGGAGTTTAGTCGAGGCGACCTATTGATCATATTCTACTACCACCCCAAGCTCAAACTAGCCTTGAGGCTAACAAATTCTTGCGGCATTGCTTTGAACAATGATGTGTATAAAGCTTCAACTGATCACTATCAGTGTTATGTAGAATTCAAACCGGGCCCATGGTGACAATTTGCATCAATCCCGAGTGGTTTAAAACAGGTGCTAACACTAAACCCCACCCAAGGAAGACGGATTCCTACAAGGTGTTGAAATAAATAGGACATAATGCTTATGTGCTCGAGTTACCCAATGATATGACCATAATCAATGTTTTCAATGTAATGGATCTTCATCTTTATATGGGACATCACCCAGATGATGGAGATTCAGAATAGATGGCGAGGTTGCCCCAACTCAAGCCACCCACCGTTAATGTTATAGAAGAGGTCTTGGATGACACCTACAACACTACACATCGTGCTACACGTCGTGGACTGTATACCAAGCTTTTGGTGAATTGACTAAACCAACACTTGTATTTTTGGGAGATCTGTTTCGTGATTGCATGCAATCACATGTGCTTGTATTTGGGCATTCTATAAGCCATTTTATCATAGTAGTTAGGGGTGTCTAGTAGGGAACTAGACATAGGGGTAAAGTGAACATCTCCACAACTATGACAATGAAATTGAGGATGTTACCCTTGCATTTGCATTGCATCGCATTGGTTGAAGCATTGGAGGGTGCTCCCAAGTTATTCTAGTGGCTAGAATTCATCATCAGGGTTGGAAACTTGCCTTTGTAATACAAAGATTGAAGCAGTGGTTACATCTTTGGACCATTGTAGTGGTCAAAAGTGTGTGATGTCTCAAGTATAATATGAAACCTTGGTTAGGGTATTACCCCGTGGAGTAAGCACACTACCGAACCATGTATATAATGTGTTATAGATGCTTGTGCAATTATGTGAATATAAAAGTATTGTGGATCCTTGTAGTATGAGTGTGCACCATTAGGTAGACCTGGCCACTTGGTGGTTGCAAGGTGGAGGTGCATACAGTTGTGTATGTGTCGTATTTAAGACAATGTCAGGTATGTCGTCATCTACCTGAGTGAGGTAATGCCAATGCCAACAGTGCAGTGATCAATAGAGTGACAGTGACAGTGCCAAAGTTTAGTGAGTATCGTATAGTGTTGGTGATAAAAAGAGAAGTGTCAGGAACCGTATCGAGAAAATTTCAGGAGAACTTTCAAAGACCATAATTCACCGATCTCTCATTTTCAACCTAAGTGATGCAGTTGGGTGATGGGTTTAGAAATAATATATTTGATACGGTTCCTTATTTACTTTCCTTTTTAGACTTAGAATTAGTTTGGCAGATTTTATTTCAGTTTTTATATAGGTTAGTTTCCTTTTTTAATTAGCTATCAATTTTATGCTTTGAATTTTCTTATATAGCCATGTAATACTCTAGTGAAGAGTTCAGTTTTTTTGAAGAATTGAATGAAATTGAAAGTATGTTTGTTTGGCTGAAACCTTGGCTGCCGTGACTCTCTCTTTCTGATTTTTTTTTCCTCTCTTCTTTTGTCTTCCCCTTCTTCTTGCTGGTTCTCTCTCCCAGCCCCTGATTTGGGCAGCAGTTGCAGCACCTTGGAGATCGATAGATCTCCTTCATCTCATCTTCTATCTTCACCAACTTTTGGGGGTTAGTTCACCATTGAAGGGCGACCCTAAGCCTTGAATCTCAGACCTGAAAGTGATCTCTGCTGTGAACAAACGAAATCTGCAACTCAAGCTACCCAAAGCTACCAACCAGATCTGATTACAGAAGGTACTGCTCAACTTTGATTGTTGTTTCGAAGTGTCTTCCTGTTGGAATCAACAGGCCATAGGGTATCCAAGCCTCGCCCAAGAGCTGGGGCTGAATCGATGCACCTGGAGGAAGTTCTCACCATCGCAAGCCTTCCCTCTTGCCGCTGGGTTTGTTCTCCATCGTGACCTAAGGTAGAAGATGATACTTCTTCCTATTTACACTTAAACTCTATTCTCTGACATTCTCAAAATAACCCTCATCCTGATTTTTTTATTTCAGTTTAGCCCCACTACTATTTTTATTTTCAGAACTGATCCTTCTCTTTGAATTTAATTCCTGTTAAGTCCTTAGTCCATTATTTCACTCTAAAAAGCTCCTAAATTGTACCAGAAATTACAATATTGCCCCTGGTTTGCCTAGATTGATTTTTTTTTTTTTTTTTTTTGGCCTATAAGCGATCTGATTCCAGCTTTTGGAACTCAGATCCGCATCACTAGGAATATCAATAAGACAAAATAAGCCCCAAACAAATGAGGGTTCTTAGTGCCCCTCCACATCTTTTAAAACAATGAAAAAGGGAAGAAGACATCAAGTAAATGATGAAGAATCTTGTTTCACTTTATAAACCAGAATTTCAAAAGGCTGGAAAGGAAAGGAAGTCATAAAGTTGTATCTAAAACCATGTTGTGAGCCTGTAACACAGCATTTGGTTGCCACGTTAAACAAAATCATTTCATTGTCACTTTTCAATAACATCTCACCAAAAGGGCTCCTCTCTCAAGTTCTCAGTGCCAAAGGTATCTATAATTCAAGGCTCCCAAGGCATGCTATGGTTGCCGACATTATATCCTCTATTTCTTGGGCTCCCCCTGCCCCTGCCCCTGCCCCTGCCCCTGCCCCTGCCTCTAATCAGATTGCTGAAATTTGGAATTCCTTGCCTGTCATCCACAGTCAGGGTCTTAGGAAGATTGATACTATTCTTTGGAACCATGCTCCAAATGGCCTATTCAGTGCAAAGTCTGCTTGGGACTTTATCAGATCTCATGGGCCCCCTCCCCCTGGCACAAGCTCATTTGGTTCAAGCATCATATCCCTCGACAAAGTTTCACTGCTTGGAGAGTCTTCATGAAATGCCTCCCCACACAAGCCTTCCTCGTCCAAAGAAGGATTCAGGTCTCCCCTTTATGCTATCTATGTGGTTCAGAGCATGAAGACATTGACCATCTCTTCTTTTCTTGCCCTGTCTCCTCCTTTATATGGATGTGTGTTCTCTCCAAATGCTGGCCGGTTAATCGAAGAATTCTTCCTCTTTAAAGGGAGTGGATCTGGATGGATATGACATTTCAAGGGAAGACCATTTGTGACTATGTGGGAAAACTTACCTTCTGTGTAACTATCAATCAAATATGGATGGAGAGAAATCATAGGAAATGGACCTCCAACTCTCGGCCGTTAGGAAAGATTTGGAACTCCATCTTCTTTGATGTCAAAGCAAAGATTTCAAAAGTTTCTTCCAATTGTTCCCCTCCCCCAAGGAATTATCACATTGTTTCTTCTTGGCCAAGCTCTGTAATCAGGAATCATGACTCCCCCTGGGGTTTATGGTGTGTGCTCTCTTTCCCTTCTCCCCCCCCCCTTTTCGGGGCTATATGTATTTTCTTCTCCTTTAGTAACGAGTTATTTGTTCACCCCAAAAAATAACATATCACCATGTTTAACTATAATAAATACAAGTTCATTTGGTAAAAATCTAAAATGACCTTAATTCAGTTTTACTTTTAAGTATTAAGTATCAAGTATCAACACATGCATCCAACTACTAAAGTGATCAAAAATCAAAATAAAATGATATCATTTCAGGTCGCAACGGAACACAACCTAGATGTATTAGGCAAATTTCAACTTTAGTGCTAGAAATATCTTATATAAATATAAACTCTTGTTGCCTATGTTTGAATGCCTCCGAAGATGCAGATCATCTTTTCTTCTCATGTGCCTTCTCCTCCTCTATTTGGAAAAGGGTTCTCAGCCACTGCTGGCCTTCTAAAAGAATTATTCTCCCCCTTGAGCTGTGAATGGATTTGGGTTGACATGACTTTTTCAGGAGTTACCATTTGTGATATTATTGGAAAGCTCGCATTTTGTGCCACCATCAATCATATTTGGATGGAACGCAACCTGCGAGATGGACTTCCAATTTCAGGTCTTTTGATAAGATTTGGAAGGCCATCTACTCAGACATCAATTCCAAATTAGTCTCAATCGGGCTCAGGAATGTTAGAGATATCCCAAGCAATAAGCTAATTGTTGTATCCTAGGGTCTCCCCCTAACTATCTTGTCTTAGCCTCCCTTGTTGTTCCCCTTGTCTAGCAGTTCCCCCCTTAGCTGCTAGCCCGAGGTATTCTCCTTTTGGTTTGTAGCCTTCGGGCCCCTCCCCCCTCCGCCCCTTTTTCCTGTATATTTCCTCTTGCTTGGTAATTAATTTATTTATTCATCCAATATATATATATATATATATATCTTAATAAATTACAGAGAAAAAAAATAACAGAAATTGGTTTACCGAGATGAGGTATTGAAACAATCGGAGCAAACTCTGACACATGACTGAATGCCAAATTGAGGTAAAGCCTGAAACAATATAGAATAAAACATGGGATGGACATATAATTACTCTCCCACAGTGAATATTAAATTCAAGATGTAGATAAAGGAAACAGTAAGGTTCATACCATTTGATTTGATGAATGTTCATGGCAAAATGTCCTACCACAACAACGGCAGTGATGCTGTAGAAGAGAGAGAGAGAGAGAGATTCAAAAACATATTACAGCAAATGAATAACATGAACATGGAAACTTGCTATTATGAAATACAAACTATACCAGTAAATAGCAAGAAATACTAATAGAGGTGATAATGTAGTATAAGCAATAGTTTAAACCCTGTATTTCATGGAAGGAATTTAGGGTCATTTCTTGACCTCCAAAAGAGATGGAACAAGCCATGGATATTCCATTTTTTCAAGAATCTCTCTCTAACCCATGTTACAGGTAGCTATCACATTCTTCAGTCTTATTGATGCAAAGCTGAACGGCTAGTGGTTCAATTGTTCTGGTAGTCAGAACTCAGAAGGTCTCAAGCAGAAAGGCCATTCTATGTCAGTGGAAACACCTTAGCCTCTACTAGAGTTTTATAACAACAACAAACTCAGCCCTATCCCAACTTAATGGGGTCGGCTACATGGATCCATCAAAAAAAAAAAGATGAAAAGAAGAGAGGTGAGTAGAAAGATGAAAGATGAGAGTAAGAGGAAAGATGCACAGCCCACCAATTCAAGAGAATCTCAGCTAACTGGGGTTATCCAAGGTCATACTTGGGACGACACCGAGACTATGCATGTCATTCCTTACCACTTCGCCTATGGTCATTTTAGGCATGCCCCTAGATCTTTTAGCCCCTTCAATCTAAATTAGGTCACTCCTCCTTATTGGGGCATCCTCAGGCCTCCATTGAACATGATCATACCACCTCAAACGACTTTCATGTTGCTTGTCATTGATCGGGCACTTCGACTTAGAGTTTTACATCAAGCTTAAACATTTGTGGGGGTTAAACAAAACGATCTCTGTTACTAGAAGCAAAGCTATGGGCAGATCTCTAATCAGTACAAAAACAGAGGACCCAAGAAGCGAAGGAAGCTGTCCACTCTTGCAGAGAATGGGACAGCTTTGAAAATGCAAACAACTGTCGAACTCTTCCAACAACGATAGAATGTAGGAAACAGGTGCTCTCTTCCAGGCACAATTGCAAGCTTTTATTGGCTTGGAAAAGATTAGAACTCTTCAGGCTTTCAACAAAGGAGAATCTCCTTCAGATTTCATAAATCAATAGACAAAAAACTAATTCTAAACTCAACTACAGAGATTTAAAAGAAACCCAAGAAACCTACTAAGGCAATCTCAACCATCCATCTAATTGGGTTTCTATGGTTGAGACAAAAAGCAACAATAAACTCTCATTCTACTTTATATGGGCCTACATCAATTAAATAAAAACAACTTTATGGGCTTGGGCTGACCCATTAAAAAAAAAAAAGGCAACCCAATGCACGAGGCTCCTGCTACTGTAGAGTCTAGGAGGGGCAAATGTACGAAGCTTTACCCATTGCTTCGCGGGAGGGGCTGTTTCTAAGTTTCAAACCTGTGACCAACATGCTGCAATAGTGCAACTTAACCGTTGCTCCTTAAAAAAAATAATAAAATACAAAATAAAATAATAAAAAGTTAAATCTAAGCCCAAAAATATAAAAAATAAATAAAATAGGAACATCCATTCACAGGATACTAATACAAATCTATATATGCATTATTATGGAAATGAATCCACGAGTGACTCTCCATCAAATGGTCTTCCACGTTGCAGCTTATGGCAGCGAGCAACCCAGCTCTGATGGTTCCTGCCTCACTATAGGTAGGGCTGCCCTCCTCCCACAACCCTTAATTAACAATTCTGTTTTTACTAATGCTGTTATAGTGTTGGGGCCTTACTTTTCTTCCTCTCTTTTTTTTTTTTTTTTCTTTCTTTTTAGATTTATGTTTTTTTTTCTTTTTACCAAGGAAACTCTATCTGATGATTGTCAGTACAATATTACTGGGGTCTTTGAAAAAAATAGTATTTCCTATGGGGGAGTGTGGGCGAATGGGAGCACGCGAGGAAGCATCCACAAAAGAGTCATTGACTCCCCCCCCCCAATGTGTTTGGGTGCAAGGCAGGCCATTATCCTCCACAAAAAACATTTTTCCATATATATATGCTCAACATTTTTTTTTTTCAAATAAACTCCATCTAATGGTTGTCAGAATAATATTGCCAATTATGAAAAACTTTTGGCGTCTGAATTTTTCTACCCTTGGATCGGCAGATCCATCATGAGTCAGATTGCTTAAACTAATGTGAAAATCGATCCCAAAGCCATTAACAATGAATAGAAGTCCCAGATAGTGTGGAATGGAAGGAAATTATTGACATAGGTGACTCCATGTGGTTGCATAAGCCTTGGATGAACTGAGATTTGCTTCAATGATGATAAAATCCCGGGATAGAGAATACCCATAAATACAATGATATGTATTCCATTGAAAAAGAGATGTAACAGTGATGAGTTAATTTCAAAGCGTACGGGTACTGACAACAGTACTTGATGGAGGGACATTTACAATAAAGTATTGGTAAATTATTAACTGAGGAAATTAATCAATGATAGATGCACAGGTTTAGACCCTCACTTCTTGCAGGATAATGGCTAGTATGAATTTCAAGCCAATTGAGCAGGGTCATTTCAGTAACTTCCAAAAGAAGAATGAGGAAGTACATTGGTAATCATGTCAGAAAGGAATATAATATTTATAGCTGGAATGAGTGGCATAAGAAAAGGAGCTCATTAGAACAAGAAATTGGATTTGCAATTCAATACTGCTGAATATTATAATCACGAAGGCAAGCTTGTAAAGATCTTGCAAATCACTGGATGTATAAGCATCATGAGGAATAAGGAATTCAAGAGCACAAGCTCTGGAATTGTTTTTGGGATTAACTATTTCTTCTGTATTCTTCTTCTTTGTTTTCTTCTTACAGTGTCTGTTTAAGCAAGTTAATGTAGAGATCAGGATTGAGAGAGATAGCTAACAACTTAAATCAGTTTCCAACACCGGTGGGTTGTGATGGGTAGGTGGACAAATACACCTTCCTAACAACAAAATATGACCGAGTCAGTTCTAGGGGGGTATATAAGAAAGTAAATTCAGACAATGATAGGGATCCATAATATTATAATAGACATATTGTGCTGGTTCAGGGCCTGAAAATCCAACTGCCGCAATCTGTTCAGACCTTGCAAGACATTTAAGTAAAAACACCCCCCCCAAAAAAAAAAAAAACATCACGGGAACGGTAGCCGCAAAATAATATCCTGGAAGTGCAAGAGCAAGATTCTAGATACCTGCATAAATTTTCAAAAGAATGTGAAGTGAAATACGATCAAAACTTTTGAACAAATAATATTCATTGAAATTTTCATTTCTTTTTTCCAATTGAGAAGAGGATCCACGGTGGCAATTGATCTCTCTATCAAGCAAGAGACACATAAACACTTCACGAAAAAGTGATATTTCTTCTTTGGAGAGTAGTTTTATTGTTCTTACGCACAATTTCCCTCGGCGTTGTTCAATAACTTTGAGAATACAGATCAAATAATTGAAGGAAAGGTAAAATTGCTACCCAGGAATTGCAATTCGGCATACCCGTCGTTTGAATGTGTTGAAGCTACATTTGCAGATGTCACAGCGTGCTGCTTCCTGGAAAGGTGGAGGTTCCGACGACATTAAGCCAGCGGTACGATTTTTTTTCTCGCTCTCGACTCTCGATCCAACACCGGGTCAAGGGCTGATTTTAAGTTTAAAAGGGAAAGGCCAATGCACTGCTTTCTGCTTTTATTTTATTTTTGGTAAACTGGTTTACCTCTTTTTTGTGCGTGAGCGTGTGCATACGTAGTGGAGTCTGGAAATAAATTATTACCTTTCTCCTTCTCCCTTGTATTTCAAAATGTCTAAATTACCTCTCAATCTCACCCTTTTTTTCTTTTCTTTTTTTTCTTTTTTGTGCGTGAGCGTGTGCATACGTAGTGGAGTCTGGAAATAAATTATTACCTTTCTCCTTCTCCCTTGTATTTCAAAATGTCTAAATTACCTCTCAATCTCACCCTTTTTTTCTTTTCTATCTCTGATTATTGGTTCGATTATAAGGGTTTGAATCAAATCAATAATCAAATCCACTAATGAACGAGAGAAAAACAAGAGGATATGCAATATAGGAAGACAACTTGGCTCTCGTCTCCTCCCATCATAAGTCTTTAAGAACACACCCCTCGTTTTACTTGCAATCCCCTTGTATCTTTAGGGAATCCATTATTTCGATCATCAATTAAGTAGCATAGACAATCATATATTCCACATGAGAGAACGATTATAGAAGTCTTATTATAAAGTTTGAAATTTTTCACTTCCTATTCCTTTAATTCTCTTACAATCAAATTTAGCTTTGGTAAGACATATTATTATTTGTGTAATTTTGTTCTCTTCTCATTTTTAAGATAAATATTTTCCTTTTGTCTTTGTCGAACAGTACGTGGCTCCATCGATCTAGTTTTGGATCAGTTGATTTTGCCCATGGTGAAATGCTTATGTAGCACATGGTCACTAGACTTACTAGTGCAGCGGACAAAAGCCTCACTCCTCAGTTACTACATCAACAGGCAAGGCTAATGAAATCAGCCGCACAAGCACCACAGTGACTTAGGACTAATGATGGACTGGAAACCCATGAGTCTATTAGGTGGGATCTCGAACCCTTCATGCACTAATCATTAGGGGAAGGGCAGTTGGTTGATCTTATTCCCAAACGGCATACTTCAATATGTTAAGATAAGAGGCGTTGTCTAGTATATTTAGATTTTGTGATCTTAATTTCATTGTATATTGTCTTCTTCTCAAAATAATTATTGAAATCAAATATAAAATTAAGTTGGGCAGATGTTGGATATGCTACTAGATTTTTTGAAACTAGTGACTCAACCAATCGTCGGGGTACTAGGATTAGAGGGGCATGGGGATCATTGCCAAAAGGGAGGGGGAGAGAGTGAAATAGGTCGAGCCTAAGAACCCCATCAACCCCATGAACATGCCCAACCTCTTCTCAAATAAGTTTCCATACTAATATGTTGATTTTTTTTTTTTTTTAATTTTAAACTAATATAAAGTTGTCTACCATAATGTCATTGTCAAGCGTTGTCATATCTCGCACATTTTGTTTGTGAAATGACACCTTTATATGATAATAATGTTAAGTTAGAAGAAATTTTATAAAAAAAAAAAAAGTTATATTAAGAGGTGGGGAAAGGTTGTGAAGAAGAAAGATGGTTAATAAGAAAAACCCAATGATAAAATAATATTTGAGCAGAAAAATAGGAGATAAAATAATACAAATGATAATAAATACTAAGGGGAAAAGAACCCTGTTGGTTTAGGGTAGGAAAAGCTCGTATGGAAACAAACACAAAAAGGCTGCGCTGCCTCTTACGTGCGCTGAAGATGCTCCCCTATTTTTGCTCTCATTGGCATGCGAATATAGCGTCAATTAGGTTATTTTTCTTGAATATTAAATAGTGGATAACGATACAATTTCAAATCCATTGTTCATTTCCTTTAAGGATGCAATTGCAAATTCATTTTTCATTTCTTTTTGGCATGCATCCATATTTGCCACTTATGCGACAGAAGAGACATACCCATTATTTCCCTTTCCCTGCCATAAGGAAATATAATAATAATAATAATACAAATAATAATAATAAGGGTTTGGGTTTTATGGTCGGACACCCCATATGGGTATCTTTTGAGGGATTTCTTTTGCACCGTAGGATTTGAAATATATAGATATAATGTATTGATTTTGGAATAAAACACTATACAGTAATATGAAAGACAACTACGTACACCTTATTTGTATATACGTTTACGGATCTAAGATTGAAGAAATCGAAACATCTGAATAGGTTGTTAGAGTTCTTGCCATAACCAATATCACTGATATTGATAAGAAATACTTAGTTCTCACAGTTCCAAGTTATAAATCTTCTGTTCTCTCCCAATATCAAAGGAACCAATCTGTTCCTACCGAACTCCTCACTTGAAGCTAAGATCTCAAAATCACCCCAATGAGAATTTCTTCTCTGAAATTGCAGGTTCTCAAACCCTGCTTACTCTCTTTCTCTCTCTCACTCTCTCTTTCAAATCTGCAACCCAAAGGAAATTGAGAAAAACCCCTACCCCATCTCTTGAAAATCTAAACTCAGAAAAAAGAAAAACAAATCCTGTGAGGGTGTCCCCTTTCTGGCCAGAACTCCCTCTTTGAAAAATAAAACCTTCTAACCTACAATTTTTGAAACTGAAACATTTCTCTGTCTCTACCGAAACCCTTCTATCACGGCCATTTACTCTCTGTGAAACCCTTTTCACAAACTAGAGATTTCTCTCCTAAAATCTCTCCCTCTCCCAACGATTCCTCTCCTAAAGTTTATCTATTTCAGCCGAAATTTCTTCCAACAACTTTCTTCTGAAAACCCCATTTCCTCCTTGACTGTTCACATAGGGTTTTCTTTCCTCGCTCCGGCAATTCTCGGCCAAGTCCTTTGAGACCCGCTCAATCTCAAATTTGGGACCCATTTGGATTAGTAGGTAGGTGCTGATTTTCAATTGGGGTTTATTATGCCTAATTTATGATTGTAATGACCCAATTTTTTCATATCAGTTTAAATCCAAACTAGTAATATAGTTGAAAATCATCGAAGGATTTTAATGACCCAATGTTTTCATATATATTTAAGGGTATTGTTATCCAATTAGGGAATTTCAGATCAATTAGATAATCCAATCATGGATTTAATTATTTTATCACCAAAAGCAAATTGTAGTAAACATGTAAATAAACTAGCAAACCGATTGCTAACCGTTTAGAAATCATTTTGAATAAACCGAAATCGAAACTGTTTAAAACCGTGAAATCGTGAAATTGAAACCGTTTAAAAATCGTGGAAACCAAAACCGTTTATTAAATGGTTGCAGTTTCAGAAAGTGCAAACCGTTTAGAAAAATGGCGCAGTTATGGTTTCAGCCAAAATATATGTCAACCAAACCGAACTGAACCAATTAACACCCTTAATTTTGGGGTATTGATATCCAATTAATAAATTTGTCTAATCCAAATAAATGATCATCCGATCAATAAGATATCCAATTATGGATTTAGTTATTAGTATCAGCATCCTTATCGGTCTCAGATGATATCAATATGATCCTTATCGATATCGTGAAAAGATTAGTGCGTATTGTTTTTTTATCGATACCGATACCGATACGATGCGGCCGATGTTATAGTTTAAACAGTGTATCCAACTAATAATAAGAAAGAATTAAGTTAACAATGATGGATAATGACGAAAACAACTAAAATAACCATGAGACATGGTGCACCTGCTCATAAGACAACAACTAGGTTTTGATGTAGGCTTAGTGGTATTATCGAATAGCAACCGTGGAAACCGAAACCGTTTACTAAATGGTTGCGGTTTCAAAAAGTGCAACCATTTAGTAAATGGCGGTTTCAAAAAGTGCAACCATTTAGTAAATGGTGCGGTTATGGTTTCGGCCAAAATATATATCAACTAAACCGAACCGAACCGAACCGAAACGATTAACTCCCTTAACTTTAGGTATCGATATCCAATTAATAAATTTTTCAAATCTAAAGAAATGATCATCCGATCAATAAGAATGCCTCAAACACATTCATATCAATTTAGGGTATCGGTATATAGTAAGGAGATCTAAATAACCCAAGAAATAAGCTTCTATAATTCCATTAGCTTAAGGTTCTTGAAAATTCGACTCAATTCTGAATTTTGAGAGAAAAATAAATAAATAAATAACACTATTGAAAGACATGGGGTACGTATTTAATAGGCGAAAATTTGAATGACTCAATTGCTTCCATATCAGTAACTCTGGTTCCAAAATTATCCAATTAGTGAATTTCGATCAATTAGATACCAATCATGGATTGAATGATCGGAATCATTCTATCATATCGGTCTCGACTGCTATCGATATTGCTAAGGATCACTGCAAATTGGTCACTTTTGCCCTTGTTTTTTCAAGAAAATATAATTTTACTATTTTGCCCTTAAGATGATACAGCTAATCAATAATTCAGTCTTTACAGATACAGATCCAATGTTGCCGATATGATAGTTGAAACTAGGGGTGTCAGTCCATCGGGCCTAGCGGGCCTATGTCCTCGGAGCATGACTTACCTATTTAAGGAATGAGTCGGTCTCGGTTGGTGTCGTGTCGAGCTCGATCGGGTTTCGGGCTTTAAATCATCAACAATTTTGAAGATATATTACACTTAATTGCAATCAATAATTGATAAAAATATCAATATATATACCCTATTCTATAAAAAAAAAATCAAAATGCCTATATAAATGGTCGGGCTAAACGTGTCGGTCCAAGTCGGGCTTGTAAACGAATCGGGCTAGTCGAGACTCGATGGTTACTATTGCCTGAAGACTTATCTCACTCTTCACCATAGCAAAGCAGTGGCTAACGGTCTTAGAAATCTCCTGGAAGCGTTTAACATTTCTTTCTTGCCATAAAATATAAGGAACAAGAGTGAATCCACTCATCCACACACTGTTAAAATGGAAAGTTATAAACTTTACAATAACAACACCTACTTCTACATGATTGCCTTAACTAACTTTGCTATGAATTGTTGAACCAAAAGAGTCTTGGTGGATTCGAACCACCATCTCCTTGGAACATAATTGAGACATGCTCATGTTCCAAGTGCTCTACCAATTGAGCAAAAGACCCATAGAGTTGTCAAGTAAAAATGCAATAAGAATACAAGAATTTCATTTCTTACATTTTATACAAAATTTCACTTATTTGAGTGACTAGAATTTCATAAAAGTGCAAGAAGTCACAAACTGAGTTATTAAAATAGAATTTCACCATTGCAGTCAAGTTGATCAAAACCATATGGTTGATAAGTCTCGGAGTAATCTCCTACCATATGGTAGATGACATCCTCATATAAACTAGCCACATCACAAAATAAACAACTTGGCACCAAAAAATACAGCATATGTTCTTACATTCAACAACTCATCTATATCACAACTCGGCAACACATGAAATATGTTTGCAACTCATCTAGCTTGCAAACATATGTAGGTTTCTATGCAGATGAATATGATTTTATCAAAAGAAAACCTCAAAACTAGAACAAACACAATCAAATATAAGAATACGGGTCTCAATATGAGTCAGCCCCTCCCTAATCAAATGGATTAGGTACATCTATTTTTCTCCTTTCCCCTGTTCAACTTCAGTCTCATATTTTTGTTCTTCGATTAGATATCCAAACATCCACTGCTGGTTAACTTCACTTGTAAAGAGAAAAAAAAATGATACCATATCTTCAACTATAGATTGGGAAATTCAGGGGAAGCCTCACCGGAATAAGAATCGGCAAAATCACTAAGACCCATAAGATATAGAGAAGTTTCCAAGCTCTAGGAGCACTGCCTTCAATTACTCCTCTCTTTTTAACATTAGCATATTCATTCATGCAGTCAAATAACCAATTCCTTATAGAATCTTAAACAACGAGATTTGATAAAGAATATTGAACCCCTAAAAAACAACATCCTTATTGTTGAATCCTACTGCACTTTTCAAACGCAGGGCCAGACCACTCCCAAACAGAGATACCATCAATAACTTTTCCATTATCTTTTATTAAAACCTTTAGCTCATTCATTGAAGGGGCCCTCAGTACTGCAGGTGAAATCAAATATTAAAAAAAAAAAAATCCAATAAAACACTTCAATACAATGAACCAAACCAATAAATAGGAACCAACAATTTTCATCTTATTCATTACAAAATTGCAGTTGCTTTTAAAGTTTCAGCAAATGAAGTTGTCCAGTTGAGAGAATACTGTCATGCTACTATGTGGGGGAATTCACTAGACACACTTGATTGGTTTATTTCCACAAAATGAATACCTTCAAAAGCTAAGAATAAAATTGATTCATATCTCACCAAAACAAAGGTAAAAAAAAAAAAAAGCATAAAACTTAAACTCCTGATAAGCCCCATTCTATCGTTTTACATTATGAATTGTATTGTCCTTTGTCATTTTATTCGTCAAACTCATCAAACAAGGAAACAATATGAGAAACCATCTTAAGAAATAAACAGGTTATACCATTTGTAGCCACAGAATATGGCTACATGTCCAATTGAGCCACAAAACCTAACAGGAAAAAGAAAAATGTATCTCCAATATCTAAAAGGAACTAAAGAAAAAAGAAAGATTCAAATAATTGGCAATCTTACCAAACGGGTTTTTGTTGCTCAATGAGATATCATAAAGAACTGAATAAACAAAACCCAAATTAGTTCCATCATATAAAACGCCATGGCTCCAAATTGAGCGCATTGAGATTCATGGGTTGTATAAGCAAAACCAGCCCAAAAAAATGAAAGAGAAATAATTTTTTTTTCTATGTGGTCAGTAAACGGAATGGCTAATTAAATCATGAAAGTATAGAGGAAAACAGAATTGGTCGAGATAAGGATATCCTCCTTACCTCCAATTTATCCCCACTCTCTAACCAGCTTTGCATCCATAGGCCCAAATGCTGCATGTACAAGTTGGCACTTTAATGGTCTTCCTTACATTAACTACAACACTATCCTAATTAGATGCATAAAAGAGAGAGACATCTTAAGTGACTTCAACACTATCTGTTTCTGTTTTTTTTTTTTTTTTTTTTTATGATCATCATCTTGTACCGATTTGCAAGAGGGCTTGTACCTGAATTTGATCCATCGAGTTGGGTAGTCACATATGAATATACACTTTTCATTCTCTCGTCAACCAAGCTGACAAACTTCTAGAACTCCTAAGCTACTACTGTTGTTAACATGGAGATTATCACCAAATAGATACAAGGACTTGATATTTGACAACAAAACCTCTTAGGTGTTAAAATGAATAATCAGTATGTAAGGAAGTTCTCCTCAATTGTGAAAGCATAAAATGTTGAAGATAATATACTAGATGAATCTTTGATTGAAATGGTATTCAAATACATGATCATGTCTAACCAAAAATCTAGACTTCCCTCAGGAAAATAAAATACCAGGTTCAAGGCATGAACATACGTGAGAACCTTCAATTCCGCAAGAAACTCTATCGATGCTTGCATATCCATCTTCTTGATGGCAGCTTTCTGCATAACAAGTAGGAGAAGCAGTTAGAGAAAAGTCAGATATTCAACTCTAAGGGGGAAGGACTAATGAAAACAATGAGCCAGAGATACTTCGATGACATGGAACACATGATCCTATTATATGCCTCTGCATAAGGAAAATGAACCATCAAGACAGGAAATTATAAGGGTAAAACATAAATAGGCTATAGATTCACATACAATAGTAAAGGGGAGAAAAGGTAAAGCTATAAAATATTGAGTTCTAACACTACTACTGTCCATTAGCTCCCTTGTCGTTAGAGAGAGTAACCCATTAGTTTCAACACCCTCGAGGCCAGTTATATTAAATTTTGTGAATATGCATTATTGATGGTTTGGATTGCCAAAAGTAGGAAACATTACTATTTCAACCAAATTATGAAATATCTGAGGAAAATTTCATGTAATTTGCTTGCATCTTCATATGCATCAAGCAGTGGTCAGGCATTAGACACCATGTTGTTTAGAATATATTGTCCAAGCGACCTAAAAGAATAATTGAAGTCGGTTTCTTTCAAATTCAATATTGAAAGGGCTCCCTCATAAACCAGTAGATATGCCACTTCAATAAGAAGTTGAATAATGCAATTATTATTTTGAAATCTTATTATCTGAGGTGAGCTTGTGGCGCAACGGCTAAGTTGCACTATTGCAACATGTTCGTCACATGTTCAAAACTTGGAAACAACCTATTTGGCAACTAATGGGATGATTGATATAATCTTTCATATTAGGGGAATGGGAGTGATATTTTCAAACTAGCTACGGGGAACATGATATTACGACTAAGTACAGGGGAGGGTTACTCACTTTTAGCTTTAGTTCAGCAACATCAGTTTTATCACAGACTTCCAGAACCAATGCCTGAAACAGACAAACAAGCAAGTCATGATCCCAAATCTAGTGAGAGGAGAATATAAAAACCAATGCTTTAATGGAAAAATATAATTATATATACTATTATTTGACAAAGAATGTATGAATGAGTTGATGTTGTTCACAGGGGTTGCATAGTCAAGGAGATCTCTTTCAGTATAGAGCATTATCTAGGGTTGACATTTTTTCAAACTTTTTTCAAACCAAAGTGTCTCTAATGAGCGATCATGAAATACCATACAATGGCAACCTTA
This sequence comes from Macadamia integrifolia, assembly GCF_013358625.1. Taxonomy (NCBI): domain Eukaryota; kingdom Viridiplantae; phylum Streptophyta; class Magnoliopsida; order Proteales; family Proteaceae; genus Macadamia; species Macadamia integrifolia. The sequence continues at coordinate 17,819 of NW_024868199.1, read as the reverse complement.
AGCAATGAATCTTGAGCATAACAATATATTCTCTTCTCTTCTACAAGGCAGGTAATGTGCAAGATAAGCATTTTGTAACAAGTCAAAAGAATCCAGAAATCCATTTAGCATATTGAAAGTTGAAACCAAAAACATCTCCAATTCATGTTTTGAAGACATCATATTACAGGGTTTCTCCATCTCATGAACCACCAAATAAAACCTTCATGGTTTTAACAATTCCATCAAGGAAATGTTGTTCCTTCTACTAAAATTTCATTTCAATTGAATGTTGCCACAAACTAATGTCCAGGTTTTCAGAGGATGAAGAACAACATGGATTATTGACCGACCATATTCATAAAAGTTTCAGAAATCAAACATGGAAGTTCATAAAATAAAATACTGGAAATTGTATGACTTTTTTTTGCTAGAAGGCGATAGTGTGACCCACCATCGAAAAACCTAAGTTCACACTAGCCAGAGAGAATAATACCTTTCTATTCTTGTTGATGAGAGCATCTAAACGATCGTTGCCTGTCGATGTCAGGAAAGAAACAGGGAAGGTAGAAGATGAATACGAAACTATCGTGAAACCCCTCTCTAACCCTGCGATTTCTCTCTATGCAACCTTCACTCTCCCTGCAAATTTCTATCTGTGAAACCCTCTCTAACAAACCAGCAATTTCTGCCCACCTTCCTTCTTCTCTGCCAACGATTTTATAGCCCTCAGTTTCCCTCCTTGATCCTCTTCTTCTGCAAGCTTATTCATCTCTAACCGTTCTATGGTCCCCCTCTCATCTTCTTCTCCTTTCTTGGTTGTGAGAGAAAACCACCCCCCCCCCGAACGTCCGACATCCTTTCCCTTTGAGAGTTGACGTGGATATATGGGATAAATTTTAGGTAGCTTATCCGCAGAAAATTAACGTATGTCATATGAGGTCTCTGAAACAAAAAAAACGATTAAGATTAATTGATACCAATTTCATGTTTTAGATTAGTCCAGACCATAGATTCCCTTGTCTGGTTGGAGACCAGAAAAATAAATAAATAAATAAAGGGAGGGATAGGTATGCTAGTACAGTATCTAGGAATTAAGTATGCTAGCGAATAGTGGCCGTCAAATGAAAGATAAAAGATCTCATCCATTTATAATTTTTGTCGTACAAAACTTGCTCAATACTGCCGCTCTACGGTCTTCCTTCCCCTTTTTCTCACCAGCTCTGACTCTGACAGCAGCTGCACTCTCTTTTTTTTTTTCTGGTTTTTGCTGTTCCTCTCTCTCTCCCCCTCCCTCTGAGCTTTCTTCGACCTCGGCTGCGGTCCATCAACAGCGGCGATGCCAACTACTTTGCTTTCTCCGGTTGGATTCGGTGAATGAATGATTTTTTCTGACGAGGAGAGAGAGAGAGAGAGTAAAGGTGTTGCAACCGTGCATTGAAAATTTGTTTATCTTCTCTCCATCCAACGGTTCAATTCATGTTGATCAAATCCTACGGTCAAAATGCCGCTAGCATTCCTAATTCCTAGATACTACGCTAGCATACCTATCATTTTCCCAAAATAAAATATCAACGATGTTGCGCCATAGCTGACTTTTGACTTTAAATTTTAAGCCTAGTGAAAGGTGGGACCCAAGGGTTTCCCATGATCCTTTTAGAAACTTTATTTTCCATGGAAGCAATAGAATCGCGCATTGGGGTGGTAAAAAGAGAGAGAGAGAGAGTTTAATAGGTGATTAGATTTGGTAAAAAGTGAGAGAGAGTTTGGGTTGAAATCATCTGCAATTCCGATCTCGTACAATTCCGTGCAATACCACCTTCAGGCGGTGACACATGTATTGATACCAATACAATGGTCCAGATCTGGTACAACTAATAAAACATTAAATCAGTGAAAAGACATTTAAATCAGATATGGACCATTGCATTGGTATCAATACACGTGTCACCCCCTGAAGGTGGTATTTCATGGAATTGTACGAGATCGAAATTGTAGACGATTTTTTTCCGAGAGAGTTTTAGGTGATTAGATTTAAGGAGAATATCTTAGTTGCATATTTCGTAAAAAATATATTGACTTTTTTTTTTTTGGTAAGAGAAAATATTCCCATAAAATAGGGGGAGAGAGGGAAAAAAACAATATTATTAATAAGAGTCTAACAGTGATGGGCATCCGTCAAGACTCATATGACAAATGGCATGAAGAAACCGTGGTTGGAGGGTATGTCCTCTCCGACCGGCTTCGGACTCTAATATAATACAATAATAATAAATGGGAGCCTATACTGGTGACCGTGAGTGAGTAAAACCTGGGGAAGTGGGCTCCTGCTGTCGCGGTTGTCCCTATCGATCCTCCGGATTTTGAAGATCCAGTAGAGTTCAGACGAGAGGAAGAGGACTGAGCGAGTGATCGTTCGCGAAGAAACAAAAGATCGCATATTGGGCAGAAGAATGTGGAAATCGACGGGGTTTCTGTGCTGCGTTTGGGCATCGAGCCTTCTTTACGGCGAGATGGTTGCGTTTTGGCTACCGTCTACGTGGACTTGTTCTTGGCCTCAACTTCGCCGAGCCTCCTCCTCCCAGGTAAAGAAGTCTATCGTACAGTCTCGCGTTGGTTTTATAATTCCTTCCTAATAACCCTTCTGCTTTTTTGACTCCATGTTTAACTGACCTCACTGCAAACTTATTTTTAATTTTTGGGTTTAGACCTAATTGCAGCATTACACTACGAAAAAATATGGAAGACGCAAACCGTTTTCCACGATCCACGGACATAACGCCTAATATTTAGATGCTTAACATGTCGGTTGGGTTTGGTTTTGACAAGATTTTGGCAATTTAAAAGAGCAAAGAAAACTTTCAACAATCTGTATTGTGTGAGTGCGTGTAGCAATGTAAGATAATCCTGGAAATTGGTTTAAAAAGTTTCTTTTAAATTTGGAAATACATTACCAGTTTGCATTTATCCTTTTTTCTCATCGGGTAAGGAGCTAGTAAGTTTTGGAAAGAAAAAGATTTATTCCGGACAAGTATACATGGATACTTTTGATGAAACAGAAAAGAAAAAAGAAAAAGAAAAAACACATAAGTTGCTTTAATTTTTCAGACTCTAATTTGACTCAAATACTTAATTTAGAAATGGTTGAAAAGATTTTACCTGTAGAGATAAAAGTGCTATCCGTTTGAAAGGGTGGTATTCTGAAATGACCAAGAACTGATAAACTGTTTTCTTGTGTAACTACCTGCCTAACCCATTTTAGTCCTCTAGTATTCCTTGCTGAGCCTGCAAAGAACTCAAGCAGTGGCAGAATCCAAGAAACATAGAAACACGTATATTAGTTGTCGTGCTTGATTATATAACTTGGGCATATCTCACCACATCCCATCTGGTTGATCTGTCATGAGCTTCATGATTTAACCCTTCTATTTATTTTCCCATGGGATAGGTATCCTTTCTAGTTTTGATTAGAGTTTGCATTTGTTGCTAAACTTGTCTTGAAGATTTACTAACTTAAAGACCAAGAGGTCGGAATTTGTTTTTAAGTTTTTATTTGTAGAGTCTTGGTATATTCAGATATTTGTGAATCCATGACAGTGCAAAAAATGGGGGTAGAAATGAAGTTACTGCATTGGTTTTCATGTTCTTTCTCTTCTCTTTTTCTTGGAGTGGGTAGTGTGGGTAGAGAGAACATTGATGTTCTATATGGTTCGGGAAGTATAGTTAATTTGAAAACTTGTTGTTTATTGCTTTAAGTGATATTTTCAACGCTTCCCTAAGCTATACCTATATTTGCGAAGCTACCTTTGAAAAATACTTTGCATTGCTGTCTCTAATACATAGACTTACATGGGACTTTCTTCCCTACTTCTCATGAAATTCAACACCCCCAAGGTTTACATGCAGGATACAATGAGGTTTGGGTATTTTATACTTGCTCTGGATCCGGCACATTGACATTCATAAGCCAATGTGCACTAATATCGTGGCCCTACTTTGTATAATCAAAGTACACAACTCTGCTAAACCAAGCCTTCTGCCAACTTAGTGCGGCCGTCTACATGGATCCTGTCATTCAGCTTTGTTTAAAGCCATGCTTGTCGTCAACCAGAGTGCCCAAATAGATGAGCCAATGAGAGGATTATGTGAGCCAATATCATCTTAACAAAAACAATAAGCACTTATGCTCACTGATATGATGATCATGGCCATTCATGAATTGTCATCAAAGAGATTGTTAAAGTATCTACCATGGGGATATGTTGCCTAAGTAGCTCAGGTTCTAATTGTTTTTCTTTCCTATTCCAATTGTAAGTAGGATTCAGTTTCCAATTTATTAGGAATAGCTAGCTGTAATTAGTTTCAGTTTCTTACCATGTAAAGGATTGATTTATTATAAATAAACTGCTAGTATAATAGGAGATATCATCTCACTATCACCTAGCTTCTCTCCTCCGTCGGTTCTGTCCATTCTCATCTTATCCCTTAATCTTTCTTATCTCTCCTCTCTCCCTTCTATTGCAATTACTATTTACAGGTTCTAGGTTTCATAGAAGAAGATACCTGAAGAAGATGATGTATGTGTACGAAGAACATACCTGAAGAAGATCTCTAGTTATGCTATTACCACTGGAAGAAATCTGCTGCTTCGAAGAATTAATGGTATGCTGAAAATTATTTGCTCCTGTGTCGAATTGAACATGTGCAATCATGTTTTGCTTTTGAGATCTGTGCACTTGACCTCTCATCTTGATATTCTTTGAGGTGTTCACAAATCCTGAGGCGATCTAAGTCTCCAAGTTCCAGCTTCTAAGGCATCTTTTATCTAGAGATTGCAGCAAAATTTCAGATCTGAAACTACTGGTACCACCGTTGACATATTCAGAGACCTGAATCTCTGTTAGTTTTGAATTGATGGAGCTATTAGGTCTTGTATTTGGTGAAGTAGTAGTAACCTATGCCTGGAATCTTGCCTTGATTGTATGTCTATTGAGTGAGAAATCTCAATTGCAAGTTTGAATTTCTCCGCTGGTTTATTGGGGAAGTCGTGGGCTGGAGGTTGAGAATAACCTTGAATCGTGGTTGTTTCTTAAAACCCTTATTTTGTGGTTTCCAATAATACCCTCTTCTATCTTTATTCCCTTTGTCCTTATTTTACTTCCTAGGTTGACCCTTCGGCTTTGGCTTGTGCTTATAATTGGATTTCAACTAAAGTACGTCCATGCCATTCCTTCTCTTTTATCTACTGAAGGGCCTCTCAAACATTATGGGTAATCATGGTTTAAAGCAAGGTTCACGGTATCGGGTTTCGACCCCTAGGGAGATTGAAATTTCGGTCGAAACCTGGGAAATTTTGAGGATATCGGGGAATTTTTCCCAGTATGGTGGAAACTTAGGTTTCGACCCCCAAACAATGTCTTTTTTTGTTTGATTTTTTGTGTACATATTATTTTAAACATTTCTAATACATTCACATCATTAGTTTCATAGAAAAAAACACATAAAGTCTTACTTGTGTGGTGACCCAAAGGTTCGATAATCATTACGCTGACTTGTTGACTTAAATTCTTATTTAAAACATTTATAACACATTCATATAATTAGTTTCATAAAAAAACACACAAAGTCTTACTTGTGTGGTGAACCAAAGGTTCGATAATCATTATGCTGACTTGTTGATTTAAATTCTGAAACTATACTACATAGTGATTATATATAGTCGACAATCTACATCAAAACATAAGACATAATCCAAATGATCCAAAATAAATAAAAATATTACATCGTCAACAGTTATCTATCAACACTCAATAGTAGTGACTCAATTACTCAACGCTCAAAAGTAGTGACTCAATTCCAAGTAGAGTGTCTAGGCGGTTCCATCCCACGAGCTGCGTACCACTACAGATGTCGTAGCCGTTCCTCTGAATGAGAGACATATGCATCCCATGATATGTTCTGGGCCCAATTGTCTTGGTAGTCTCTCACCGCTCTTCTATAAGATTCATCATCAACATTAGCTAGGTATCCCAACCTAGGTTGATGGTGTTCAACATATGTTAAGTTGAAAACCAAAGACCAACTATTAACCCATTTTTTAAAAAAAAATGTTGTAGGTAAATGCATTTAAAAAAAAAAAAAAAAAGCATTAACATACAAAAAAATTCGACCACCGTGAACGTGAATGCATAGATTGGGTTCTCCTAAGCAATATATAAAAAAATTACATGATTCTACCCTATTTACTAACATATATAAAAATAATGTTTTTTGGAGAAGTTGGGACTTACTTTTTTGGTCCAAGATGTCTTTATTATGTAGAGGAAGCACTGACCACCCTTAAATTCAAGTTTGGTAGTTAAAAAATGAAAATCTCCACTGTTTCCCCAAGTTTTCCACACTTAGGAGAAAAATTGCACAAGAGAAGGTCGAAATCTGCTGAAACCAGTGAATGGTTTTTATTTGAAATAACTTAAATAGGATCTGGTTCAACCCAAATGGTCGAACCAGTTGGTTTGGTTGAAATTTTCAATGTTTCGGTCGAAATATGAGAAATTTCGTTGAAACATGGTCGAAACTTGTGACTTTTAAAAGTCACAGGACATATTGTTTCGACTTTTGGGGATACTGTCGAAACAGCAAAATTTCGCAGGTTTCGATCGAGTTCTTGAACCATGGTTTAAAGTATCCCACTATATTATATCGTATCAGCCGATACGTATCGATAGGTATAGATACTAAGATACATACGGTTGTATACGTTTCCCTATTTTTATACTTTAAAGTATCCCACCGTATCCCATAGTATTGGCTGATATGGCATGATATGATGTGATACTGTGCAATACATGCCGACACTATTGATCATCTCTTAAAAAGGCCCATGCGGTTTTCTTTATGTTTGAATTTTTCTTTTTCATTTCTTCAAAAAACTAATTCTTTTGCCTCTGCGAAACTCATCATATTGTTCTTATTCCTGAAGACCTTCTAACTATGAGTTTGGACCAAGTCGACACTCTTCATTGGCAACAGACTATTACTACATGTAAAAGACCTCATATTTTATAACAATTTCAATTTAGCTACATTCTCCATCTTAGTGTTTATACATGATGCATGTTATATATTACTTATTTATACTGTTTTTTACTAAAAAAATGTATTTCCATCTGTATCTTGATCGTTTTTATGCATATCTCCGATAATACGTCTCTTTCACCCTACTGATACGATACACGATACATGATACTCGATACTGATACTTTAAAACTTGTGGTTAGTTATCAAATTTCCATTCCTTCATTATAATTGAGTTTTTATTGCCATTTGTGGGCCCATAACACCCAGTTTAGGGTTTATGACTCCTAAACCCCATCAGTTTGGGGTTGGTTACAATTTTTTGAAGATTGGTCTTTGCAAGGATTGATAGTTATTGCTATTATTGGAGATTATTTGTTCAGATTTGTTGCAATCTGGCTATCTAGTAATTTTTTTTTTTTTTGATGAATAAATATATTAAAAACAAAAGAGAGAATAGTATGCAATGGGGAAAGGGAGGGGAAGGGCTAGCAACTAGCCAAAGGGGAGCCCCAGGGGGAAGACAACAACCACAAAACAAAAGGGACCACAACACCATCAAGGGGGGAAGGGGGACGATAAGATAGAGGAGGGAAGACCCCAGGAGACAACAATGAGCTTGTTCATTGGGGAATCCCTAACACTATGGTGATGATGAGAAGCAAGTTTAGAGCGAACTCAGAATAAATGGCATTCCAAATATTATCATAGTCCCTAGAGTTGGACGTCCATCAATGAAGATTTTGCTTCATCTAAATGTGGTTGATGGTGGCACAGAAGGCAAGCTTTCCTGTAGTATCACAAATAAAGGATCCTTCAAAAGTCATATCAATTCAAATCCAATCTCTACTAAAAGGGAGAGCTCAACGTCTAGCAGGCCAACAATTTCTAAGAGCACTCTTCTAAATAATAGAGGAGAAAGGGCAGGAGAAGAAAAGATGGTTGACATCTTTGTTTCCATTCCAACACAGACAACAAGAAAGGGGAACATGAATGTGCCGATAATTAAGAATGGCCTAACTGATGTAGTCAAAACCGGTGCTCATTATGGCATGGGATGGTGCATGCCATTGGCCATGTACACTACTCTAGACTCGAGCCTCTGAGAGTGCCGGTTAAGCTCGAAACTTCAATATATTCCGGGCAATCATCCTCTCCCTCAGGTGGTATTAATCGGCAACGCCTGCCTCTTGAGTAACATACACGTGTGGGGGCACGTGCACTGTTGTTAACATCCTGTGTGGTATGATTGAATTGACTCTCACTTGTGAATCAGATGTGTTCCAGCTCTAGCTCTGCCTAGTGGTACCCCACTGAGGGATGCAAATCTATCACTCCCATCACCACCACCATTAGAGAGAGATGGTGTGCAAGTGTGCCCACTAGAATGTGACCAGTTGAAGTCCTCATCATCTTTCCCGCCACATCAAGCCTTAAAAGGTTAGGGTTTCTGGGAATGAACTTGGCCCTCTTGAGATGCCATAAACTCGTTGATATTAGTACCAATCTGACTAACAATCTCAAGGTTGGGCTATCCCCATGCCAATCCATAATAGGGTCACCTTGATCCTCACCCACTAATAGAGGGGATCCTCATCATCTTATTCAACTTGGAAAATGTTTCAATCTGTCATTTTCCATGCTAATGCATATGTGCTGCATCTTCATTCTCTTGTTATAGTGCACATATGCCAATTTCTCCAATTGTGGTGACCCAATCATTCCATCTCTTGCAGTGGATACATGAGAATGTACTCTAGTTGCTCTCGCATTTGGAGGCAAAACATGTCTAGGAGAGCACCTTTATTGCTATCTTTCTCATGTTAGGTGCATCACTCCCCTATAGCACTCACCATTCACCTGGATTGGAGTATTAAGATTATTCACGTTAAGTGATTATACTTGGTTCATACATTTATGAATTGAAAAGACTAATAATGTAATGGGCCTACCAGGAATAGTGGTTTCTCGACTAGACTTTGTGGTTGCACGAGTGCACGACCAAAAGTCCAAAGAGCAACCTTAAAGTTATGTTTTTTTTTTTTTGGGCTGAATAAAAATTCATTGCCAAAATAAGAAAAGATACAGCCCCCCAGGAGACTTGGGGGGGGGGAGAAACAAACAATAAACAAATACTGCAATACAAAGCCAAATTAAAACAAGTGGGGGAGACCCCAAGAGGCAACAAAGAGCCTATTTCTAGGTGAGTCAACACATCTTGAAGGGTCACGGACAACTTGCTTCTAACGTCAAAGAGAATAGTATTCCAAATCTACTGGAAGGATCTAGATTTGGGATCCATCTTCTGAGGGTCACTCCATCCAGATGAGCTATATAGCAACGATAAATGTAAGTTTACCCACTTGATCATTGATTGAGTTACCACCAAAAGTCATGCACTAAGGGCAAAAGTCTTCTTCGCTGGGGCCAACATCTAGAAAGGAGGCCATTCCAAATCCTCAAGGGGGATAGCAAAAGAAGAGGTGGTCAACATCTTCATGTTAGAGATATTAGTTATGTTGCTCTAAGGGTAGTTTAGTAACTATGTTTTATTTTTTCCCTTTTTCCCTCCTTAGGGAGGTATGTGTAATTACCTGTAAATATGTTAGTGAGATTTTACTCATAACATACTGTTCCACCATACCATCGCCTCTCTCCTCCCTCTTCTACTCCTTCTCCAACTCTCATCTCATTGTTCTTCCCAGTCCATATATTCTAACTTGGTATCAGAGCTGTGAGGGTTGTTTCAAGCTACTAGTCTCCTTTTTTCTTCTCTTCTCTTTGGAACTCTAGGTTACAAAGGGGTTCCAAGGAAAGGGACTTCCGTGTGAGAAGATTGAAGAAACGTTGAGAGAAGCATGCATGGAGACCATGGAGACACCAAGGGGAGTTTTCCTTTGAAGAAAAAGACACTTGAATGTTGCAATAAGCAAAAATAGGCCTAGGTAACCTCCTCGCCAACCCTGGAGTATTTTTTTCTCATTCTCTCTCATCTGGTCAGCTTTGGAGATGAAACCAGGTTCATTTGGGTCACCTAGGGTGTATTACCACCCCTTTTGGTCTCTTTACAAGCCTCATTGAGTTGTGCAGTCACAACTCGATTATTCACTAAATATAGGGTACTGTCCGCCCTATTTTTTGCCTTTTTGTCTCTGAAATGTGGCATGTGATGCTTCCGATTGCTATGTGTTTGTAAGGTATGATGTTTAGGGCTATTGAGCTCTTATGTTATGGTCCTACACCTTGAAGAAGGTAAATAGTGTGAATTTCTTTGAAGTACATGCTTAGTTTGGTTGTTGGATATTTTTTTCTCTGGTTCAGGGAAAGCAAATTTGGGTAGATTGTGTACTCCCCACCTCATGTGTGATCCTTTCTCTACAATATGTCTGATGATAGTGGATTTCGAGCCCTCTTTGATGATATTTCAACCAGTGCATCGAGTGGTTCTACTCATCCTACCCCTATAGCTTTTGATAACCCAAATACTCAAATTTCTGTTGTGAAGTTGGACAACACAAATTACTTGGATTGGGCTCATTCTGTGAATCTTTTCTGGCGTAGTAGGGGAAAGCTCGGGTATGTTACAAGTGCTATTAAGGCTCCTAACCCAAATGACCCGTCATATCCAAAATGGGAGATTGGAAACTCCACTGTGACATGGCTGATTTTTTCTATGAAACCTGAGATTGGAAGAAGGTTTATGAGGAAAGAGGCTGCCAAGGATATTTGGGACAATGTTACTAAAACTTTTGACTGTGTGGGTGACTTGGCCAAAGTTTATCAACTACTCCAAAAGGTTATTGCCATGAAGCAAGGGGATAAGACCATTTCTAAGTACAACATTGTCATTAGTCTATGAGAAGAGTATGATCACTATAGGGACATCCAACTGTCCAATGCTGAAGATGAAGCTAAGGTTTATCGAACACTTGAAAAGGAATGTGTTCTTATCTTGCTTGGTGGTTTGAATCCCGAGTATGAGGCTATGAGCCAATCCAGATACAAATTTTGGGCCGGTCTCCTCTTCCATCCCCTGATGAAGTGTGTAGCTATCTATAGAGTGAGGAGACCTAGCGGGTGGCCATGGAACCTGCCCCTCCTCTTGAGCGGTCACTCTTACTACTAGCTCCCAACGAGATTGGCGTGGTGGTGGCTAAGGTTAAGGGCCACCTCGTGGAGATGATAGATGATGTGATCATTGTGGGAAATATGGGCACACCAAAGAGAGATGCTGGTTCTTCATGGTCGTCCTGGCATGTGTAATGGATCTAGTGTTGCTCGTGGTGGACGTAGAGAGGGAGCTAGAGCTCACAGTGTTGTAGGCTGATACTACAAGGTCTGCTTCTAGCATATAGGCAGAGCACAATTCCCTTACTAGGGAGGATATTGCAGCATTCTACAGGGTCATGTGACAACTGTGGGGCTCATCTTCTTCACTTACAATGCCAGATTCAGCTTCAGCTTCAGCCTTCCAAGTTTTCTCATCTGCTCCTTCCACAGCTCCATCTTGGGTTAGTGATTCTGGTGCTACGGATTATATGACTGGTACGTCCCATTATTATGATACGTACTCTATTTGTTTCGGTAGAGATAAGGTCAGGGTTGCTAATAACTCCATTTTCTCCATTTCTGGTAAAGGTAACATTCCTATTACTTCTTTCATTGTACTTGATTTTGTTCTTCATGTTCCTAACCTTGCCACTAATCTCTTATCTGTGAATCACTTAACAAAATCCTTAAACTATTGTGTCACCTTTTTTTCTTCTCATTGTCTCTTTAAGGATTTGGTGACGAAGAGGATTATTGATAGTGGGGCATGAGGAGAAAGGGCTTTACCTACTTGAACCTCAATCACCTTTTTTGGCTACAACTCAGTCATATGTGTATGGATGTACTGATAGTAGTTCTATGGATTTTGTGATGTTGTGGCACCAACGTTTAGGACATCCATCTTTTGTTATTATGAGGAAACGATTACCTCTTTAATTTACTTATTTTCCTAGTTCCCATGTTTTTCATTGTGAACCATTTATTTTTTGCCCAACATTGTTGTTCTTTTTATCCTTATCATGGTAATAGATCTAATGTTCTTTTTCACATCGTGCACTCTGATGTTTGGAGGCCTTGTACTATTTTTTTTTTTTTACTTGGTTTTCGTTACTTCGTTTCATTTGTTGATTTTTCCCGTGCTACATGGACTGTTCTGATGAAGCATAAGAGTGATGTGTATGATGCCTTTAAAATTTTTTATCACATGATATGCACACAGTTTGACACCAAGATTAAAATTGTTCGTTCTGACAAAGGGGGGAGTATATGTATAGTGGTCTTCCAGACTTTTTTTACTGATAATGGCCTTATCCATCAGCTAGTTTGTGTTGGCACACCCCAACAAAATGGGGTAGCTGAGAGGAAGAACCGCCATCTGATGGAAGTTAGTTGTAGTCTTTTCTTTGGCATGCATGTTCCTGAAACTTTTTGGTCTGATGCTCTCCTTACTGCTACTTTTTTGATCAACCGTATGCCAACAAAACTTCTTGGCTCGAAAACTCCCTTGGACATCTTGTCTCCTCAGTCTTCTTTCTCTCTTCCCCCCAAAGTGTTTGGGTGTATCTATTATGTCTGTTAATAAGTCTTCTCAGACTATGCTGGACCCTAAGGCTCTTAAATGTATCTTTCTTGGCTATTCTTCCACTGCCAAGGGTTACAAGTACTATCAACCTTCTTCCAAATGAAGGCTTCTCTTTAAAGATATCGCCTTCTTGAGTCTGCACCTTTTTTTGCATCTCATCAGCATCATTTTTAGGGGGAGAATAATGAGAGTGAATAGGCTACTGATGAAATCCCTTTTCTTTCCCCATTGCCTATCTCTCCTTTTATGCTTGACATTGGGAAACACAAAGAGGTGGATATTATTTATGTTGGTGATCATTCAAGAGGTGGTTCAAGTGCAGGTAATGATAAGGTGAGTGTGGACATTATGTACACAAGGAGCAAGAAGACTTAACAAGAGTCCGCTTTGAATCCAAACCTTGAGATCCACCCTCCTCAGTCAGGTAATATATTTTTTTCCTCATTTGAGTTAGATCTTCCTATTGCTACTAGGAAGGGAAAGAGAACTTATACTAATCCTATAGCCCACTTTGTTTCCTATGACTCTCTCTCCCCTATAGGTGTTGTATTTACTATTGCTCTTTCATCTGTTTCTGTTCCCAAGAATGTTTCTAAAGCTATGTCTGACCCTAAGTGGAAGCAAGCCATGACTGAGGAAATGATGGCCCTCGAGAAAAATTGTACCTGAAAATTGGTTGACCTTTCAAGGGGGAGAACTCCAGTTGGATGCAGGTGGGTCTACACAATCAAGTACCAGTCAGAGGTACTACTGAGAGGTACAAGGCAAGGTTGGTGGCAAAGGATACAGTCAAGTGTATGGAATTGACTATCAGAAGACATTTGCTCCTGTGGCTAAGCATAACACCATAAGGGTCCTTTCAACTCTGGCAGCGAATAAAGATTGACCATTGTATTAATTGGATGTGAAGAATTCCTTCCTACATGGCGACTTAGACGAGGAGGTGTATATGCAAACTCCTCCTGGCTTTAAGTTTCCTTCAGCTGCAAGAAAGGTGTGTCTTCTCAAGAAGGTTTTGTATGATCTTAAACAATCTCCAAAGGCCTGGTTTGAAAGGTTCAAGCAGACCATTGTGAAGAATGGCTATTCCCAAAGTCAGGCTGACCACACTCTGTTCACTAAGCATGGTAATGGCACCATTACAACCCTGATTTTCTATATTCATGACATTGTGGTAACTGGAGATGACAGAGCTAAGATAGCTAAGCTGAAGAACTACTTAGTCCAACAGTTTGAAATCAAGGATCTAGGACCCTTAAAGTACTTCCTGGGAATTGAAGTGTCTAGATACAAAAAGGGCATAAATATATGCTAAAGGAAGGTTATCCTAGACCTATTGAAAGAAACGGGAATGTTAGGCTACAAACCTGTAAGTTCTACTATTGAGCAGAATCATAAGCTGGGGGAAGATGCTGGCCCTTCTCTTGTTGATGCAGGGAAATATTAGAGGCTAGTTGGGAAGCTTATTTTTTTGTCCTTAACTCGTCTAGACATTACTTATGTAGTGGAAGTAGTGAGTCAGTTTATACCTGCTCCCAAGAGGGGGTACTTGGATGTGGTTTACCGCATTCTCCGGTACTTGAAGTACTCTCCAGGAAAATGACTACTTTTTGCCAAGCATAACCATATAAGGATAGAAGCTTTACTGATGCAGATTGGGCTGGCTCAGTCTCTGACAGGAGATCTACATCAGGTTATTGTACATTTGTAGGTGGAAACCTAGTCAGATAGCGGATCTAGTGCAGAGGCAGAATTTAGAGCTATGGCTCATGGAGTGTGTGAGCTTCTCTGGCTGAGAAGGCTGATCCAAGAGTTTGGATTTGATACTGAGGCACCTATGAGGCTTTATTGTGACAACAAGGCTGCCATAAGTATAGCCACAACCCTGTGCAACATGACAGAACAAAACTCGTAGAGGTGGACAAACACTTCATTAAAGAGAAGATTGACTTTGGTTTCATATGTACACCTTTTGTGAGGACTAGAGATCAGCTAGTTGTTATCTTCACAAAGGGTATTCTTCATCATCGGTTTAGTTCTTTGTTGTCCGAGTTGGGAATGTATGATATTTATTCTCCAGCTTGAGGGGGAGAGTTAGAGATATTAGTTATGTTGCTCTAAGGGTAGTAGTTTAGTAACTATGTTTTTTTTCCCTTTTTCCCTCCTTAGGGAGGTATGTGTAATTACCTATAAATATGTTAGTGAAGTAATATATTGATGTTAGTGAGATTTTACTCACAACATACTATTCCACCATACCATTGCGTCCTCTCCTTCTCCCTCTTCTACTTCTTCTTCTTCTCCAACTCTCATCTCATTGTTCTTCCCAATCCATATATTCTAACTCTTCAATGGCGTTCCAAAGAGGAATAATGATCTGTCTTTGAATAAGGAAATACTTGTGAAGCCGCGGTGGGGAACGTGGGACTTGAACCAAACGAGGTTGCACCGGGAAGAAACCAGGTGTCGAGTTCGGAGAAGATCCCAAGCCGACTTGGAATTGAAGAGTCCCGAGGAGGATGCAAACCAAAGAACAATGGCACCACTACCAGTGGTCTTCTGGGGATACCCAATAGGGCAACCATATAGAAGAGAGCTTGGGGGAGGAGGAAGGGGAATCCTGTCACCATGTTAGATGCTGTCTGAAACCTTGGCTAATCTTTCGGAACCCATACTGTAGATGGCTCTGTACCTGATTAATGAAGGACTCCCTTGGGGGTGCCAGTGGTCAAACCATAAACTAGAGACACCATCACAATCAAGTAGCTGGTAACCCCATAAACAAGAAGTCTAAGATTCAGAATTCTTCTCTGGACCCAAAAAGCATTAGAGAAAAGGGGAGCCTCCAAATAGAATCATTTCAGAGGAGCCTAGAGTAAACCCATTTAACCCAAATGCTTATCTTCTTGGCCACTATCTTCCAAAACAACTTGAGGATACCAGTAGAGTTGACATCTTTGATTCGTTTTGGCAAAGACCCCCCCCCCAATCTTTAGGGAGGCCGATAGAGGCCCAATTGATGGAAGGAGAAATCTGGTGCAGTTTGATCCTTTCTAGACAAAGGAACACATAAGAGCTTCGAGCTTCATAATAATAGCCTATGGCAATCCAAAAATGCTAGACCAATAGATATAACATATATCTGAACTGAAGGACAGATTTGATCAACTCAAGACAGCCCGTTGTAAGACAGTAACTTCCCCTTCCAAAGCTGGAGTCTCTTACGCATAAGATCCACTATGGGGTATTTATTTAATGTCTCATTATATCAGCAAGTAAGAACATAGGGGAGGGAGATCATTTCTTCCCCCACACTATTTGTACCCATCTTCTTCTTATCTTCTCCCCTTCTCCCCTTCTCCCCCTCTCTCTTACTGTCTTTTCTCTTCATCTATTTCTCTCTGACATTTGATCCTTGCTTGTTTCCAGCTTGGTATTAGAGCAAAAAAGGTTTGGGAGTTGACTAGCTCTCCCTCTAATTCTTTGTGCCTCTTTTGGAACCTTAAAAGAGTGCAGATGTTCATTATGAAATAACCTAGAGGGGAGGTGAATAGGTTATACTAGTGGAAATTTAATTCTTAAAAAATATTATTCCAAGTGTGATATTAAATAAGAATGCGGAATGAAATAAAGAACTCACAACCACGCAACATTAAGAATTATAGTGGTTCGACTTAACCTGAGTCTAGGCCACTCCCTACACGAATCCTCTTGTAAGGAATTCCACTAGTTCTCCCTTTCAATACAGTAGGTAGGGAAGAAAACATTTACAATCTTTTTACGGATAAGAGTATCCTTACAAATCCCCTTTATAGGCAGAGAGACGCCTTTACAATTTCTTTTACTTGTAGAGAGGCACCTTACTCTTTTTAGGATAAGAGGATCCTTACACAATCCTGAGTACAATCTAGAATTGTAAAGCAGAAAATAGAGAAAGTGGAATAAAGAGGATTACCTCTGGTATGGTCCTAATGATGATAATGAAAATGAAATGATGCACCTCTTAAAAAGTCTTTTCTGTAGCTCTGATGTACTCATCGAGAATGTGGCAGACTTAATGGAGACTTGAGCTTTTCCTTTTGGGATTCGTGAAGACCAACGCCCCTCAAGTGATTTGAAGGCCTTTATGAATTTAATAGCTCACAACTTTGCTTTTAATGCTCGGACTTAATTGATAATTAATTATGAGCATCTTAAGTATTTATAGGTGAGATTAGGAGAAGGTGAGATTGATGATGATGTTTCCCACAGAATTAAAGTAGGATGGATGAAATAGAGAGGGGCGTCTGGAGTGTTATGTGATCACCGTATTCCTCTAAAGCTTAAGGGAAAATTCTACAGGACAGCCATAAGACCTGCTATGATGTATGGTGCCGAATGTTGGGCAGTCAAGAAGCGTAACATAGATAAGTTGAGTGTGGCTGAGATGAGGATGTTGAGATGGATGTGAGGCAAAACCCGGAGAGATAGAATAAGGAACGATCAAGGTAGAACAGATTTAGGAGTTGCACCAATTCAGGATAAGCTCAGAGAATGTCGATTACGATGGTTTGGGCATGTCCAAAGGAGGCCCTCGGATGCCCCAGTAAGAAGAAGTGGCCAAATGCAGATGAATGGAGCTAAAATGGTTAGGGGTAGGCTAAAAATGACCATTGAGGAGGTAGTTAGAAGAGACATGCAAATGTTAAGTTTCCCCGGCAACGGTGCCAAAAACTTGTTTGAGATTTTAAATGTAACCGCAAGCGTACGGATCAGTGTAGCTACGGGTCGAACACAGGGAGAGCAGTCATTTTATTTTTTTATTTCTTTTAATAATGCGAAAGTGAACCGATTAATGGTTGTGATCTAATTCTAATTACCGTCCTAAACATATGTATCTAAAATAACGTCCTAACCATTCGTCATCTAAGAATTTAAAGACACAAGCCACGTAATTAAAGTTAAATAAATAAATAACTGAAAATAAACAACCCACGCAATTTAAAAAATAATAATAATAATAAATGAAGGAAAAAAATGCTGAAATAAAAATAAAGTAAAAGAAAGGGGAGAAAGCTAGAGAGAGACTCACAAGTAGGTTTCTCTACTTAGCCCGAGGGATACATCATAATATGAGCTTTCCTACTTGACC
>NW_024868198.1:239013-259437 GCF_013358625.1 Macadamia integrifolia | reverse complement strand
TATTCTTAGGAAATGCTGGTCTACTCCCAGAGTTATCTTACCCTTTCAACAAAATATCTATATATTGATGTCCTTGGTAAGTTAGCTTTTAGTGCGTAGTGATTCATCATATCTGGTGGGAAAGGAATAAAAGGAGATGTTTTACTTCATCCCGCACTATTGAACAAATTTAGAACATCATCTCATCTGAGGTTCAAAATAAAATTCTTCATAAATGTGCAATGAGTCTTGTCTCAAGCAAAAATAGGTTTATGACCCAATCTTGGACCTTCTGCTCATTATTCCCCACCGTAGTTTTGATATATTGTGCCCTCTCATTCCAGATCGGCTACTCTTACTCTTTATTGCCGGTTTCAAGTAGACTAGCTACAAGCGAGTATAAGATGATCTGTGAGCTACATCCGACTCCATCTCTTCCCCCTCTTGTTCTTGCTACTTGGGTCTCTCCCTTGGGTTGCTAGAATAGATGGGGCATTACCGGTCTTTGCTAGGACTAGTAGCAGCAAGAGAATGCTTTTCTTCTTACCTATGCACATGAATAGGGTTGTCAACCTTTGGTAATGATCAAGAACCTTAGCGCCTATGCTTTATCCTGATAAAACATTTCTCAATATTTTGATAGTTCTTCTTCATCAAGTGAAGAAGAAAGTGTTTGAAATTTAAAAGTAACCACAAGCGTATAGATCAGTGTAGCTACGGCTCGAACACAAGGAGAGTTGCCACTTTATTTTTGACTTCTTTTAATAAAGCGAAAGTATATCAATTAATTATGGTGATCTACTTCTAACTACCATCTTAAAACAAATTCATCTAAAAGCATCATAACCAATACATCTAGGAATTTAAATACTTCAAACCACACAGATGAAAAGTAAATAACTTAAAGTATTGAAATAAAAAATCAACAAAGTAAAGGTAAATGAAAAAGTGCTGAACTAAAATAAATAAAGTAACAATGCAAATAAAGGAGATAGAGCCAGAGAGAGGCACACAAGTAGGTTTCTCTACTTAGCCCGAGGGATGCACTGCAATTAATACAAGCTTCCCTACTTGACTAAAGAATAACTCTTACAAGGGCTTCACTACTTAGCTTAAGGGAAAGGGAGGCAAAGTAAATAACTGAAAGTAAAGGCAATAAAATGATAGTTCTATGGCTAGGAGAGTTAAAGCCAGCATCGCCTAACCAAGAACCTTGGGGGAAAGAGAAAACAATAAAATAAAACTGAAATTAAAAACCTAAGTTAAGAGTGAATAGGTAGTAAGAAAATGGAATGAGAGGGGATGAAAAGACTTATGAAGAAGCCTACCTACCTGAACTTCCATACTTGAATTAAAACTTCTTGTTTCTTGTTTGATTTGAAATACTACCAACCCTAAAAACCATATTTTGAATAAACCAAATTTGAAAAAACTAGGCTTGGAGAAGACAAATCTGAACTTGAAAACTTGTGCTCCACACTTGGTTCTTGTCACTTAGAACTAAGCCTAGAACTAGAAAGTAAAAGTACAACTGAATACCATGAACAATAAACATTAAAAAAATAAAAATGCATTCATTAAATAAACATCCATTACATAAGTGCTTAAACCAAAAAGTAAGAAGAAGACTAAAAGAAGAACTAGAGAAAACCTGGAGAGAAACTAGAGAAAAGAAAACCCTAAAAGAGTAGTGCTAGAGAAAGAGAGAAAACCCTAAAAAAAAAAGTCCACCCTCTCCCCTCTTGGATGATTTTTATTTATAGGGAATAGGGGAGAGGGAGCCCAACGAATTGGTTGTGATGAGGTGGAGGAGAGAGAAGAGAGAAAGGGATAGAGAGGAAAGGAGTCCAATGAATTGGGTTTCCTAAGTAGGGGGAAACTCCAATCGGTTAATGGGATCTTTTGAGATTAATATTGATGAGGTGGAGGGGAGAGAAGAGAGAATTGTAGCAGAGAGGAGAGTCTCCCACGATTTAGGTTTCCTAATTATGGTTTTTTTCAGATCTAAGGTGATGATGTGGAGGGGAGAGGAGAGAAAAGGAGAGAATCGTAGGAGAGAGGAGATCTCCATGATTTTCCCTTCCTTTTTCTTCCTTATTGTTTCTCTCTATTTTCTCTCTCTTCAAACTTGTGCACAACTCCTTGGATGATTTCTTCGTTTTCATGAATCATCTATTTTTTTGTGGAAATGTCGCCCATGCCCTTGATCTTTAAGTGGAGGAATAGGAAAGAGAAAATCTTCATAAATCTCCTAAAAGTAAAGATGCTCTTCAACACCAGGGGAGGAGAGAGAGTGTATCACCCAAGTGGGTCTCTCCTTATTTGTTGGGATCTGGAATATTCTCTTGTACCCCTAGGACAACTGCAGAAGGGCTGAGCCTGCATCTCGGTTTTGTTCTGGTCCATTATTCTTTTTCTGACCTGAAAAGAATAATCACTTATATGGGGGGCCAAAACGAATGTGTACTTTTAATGCAACATGCCATCTTGCTCAGAATTTTGTCCTCTTCACAGCCATGAAAAGAACCAGGATCTCTTTAATTGTAAAATTGGAGATATAGTGTCCAATAGTTCCTAAGGCCTTTAAAATACAAAACCTGCAATAAGAGAGTAAAACCCAAGGTAGCTCTATTCTAAGTATGTAAAAATGTATGCTTATATCCTAAGATTTCACACATAAATGTACTCATCAAAAAGTGACTCATTTAGCTGACTGTCATGCTAACTTGGGTGTTAGGCTGCAGTCTTATGGTCAATGGATGGGAGGTCTTCCATTCCAGAAGAGATTGTAATTTAACTCTTTCCCCTACTTCTCATCTCTTTGTGGCACTTGTTCCCTCTTCTTATAAGCGCTTTATAGATAGGCATTTTCAAATTCGGCATAAGGTCCCACCTTACCTTTCAAAATAAAAAAGTAGCCAGGTTTTGTTTTGTTTCTTTCTTCCCCCTCTTGGTTATGTTGTATCTTCCTTTTGTTGGTGTTTTAATAAGGCATATGTTGGGGAACCTTCCCTTGCTGCTATGACTTGTAGTCTGTCCCTTTTTTTTTTTTTTTTTTTTTCTTTTGTTTAATAATTTCTATTCACACCCAAAAAAATTGCCTCCTAATATTTTCTTTAGCTAAATATTAACAAAAAAAAAAAAAAATGTTCAATATTGCAAAAATACCCATAATAGCACCCCATTCCTCACCACCGGCATTTTGTCCCTCTCCTTCCCCAACTTCGGACACTACAACTCCACTGCACAAGAAACCATACAATCTTACAACAATCAATAACAAAAATTACTTACGCCTCTACATAACCCAAAACTATCTACCCCTCACATCATAATTGAAAATTCACCTCAATCCTTCAGTAAATTAAATCTACACCTAGAAAAGAGAGATCAAAACTACATCTCCATAGAGAAGTTTCTGGAAATTGTTTGGGAGAAACCAGATTGGTACCTTTCCAAATAATCACCAATGAATCAAAAAGTAAATTAATGGCAATGACAACCACTCTGCATGAAATGAAATTCATAGATCTGAGGCTTGGAATAGTTTATTTAAAATAAAAAAGGAAAAAATAAACAACAAACTCAACCTTATCCAAACTTAATTGGGGTGGCTACATGAATCTTTGCCCTTCAATAGGCTCTATCTAAGGTCATACTTGGATAAGACCGAATTTATGTATGGGTCATTTCTCACCGCTTCGTCTATGATCATTTTAAGCATATGCCCTATCTCTTTTAGCTCCTTCAATTTGAATTAGGTCACTCCTCTTTACTAGGGCTTCCTTATGTCTCCTTTAAACATAATCCTACCACCTCAAACAAATTTCATGGAGCTTGTCATTGATCAAGGAAACTCCCAAAATGGCCCTAAAATGCTCATTCCTTACTTTATCTTTCCTAGTTTCACCACACATCTATCTTAACATCCTCATTTGCATTACACATAGCTTCTCTATATGACACTTCTAAATTGTTCAACATTCCTCCCCGTACATCATAGCTAGACACACAACAGTCTTATAAAACTTTTCTTTAAGCTTTAAAGAGTTATACCGATCACATAACACTTCGGATGCACCTCTCCACTTCGTCCATCCCAATTTAATTTTCTACAAAACACCATCCTCTATGGCACCTTCTTTATTTATAACTGAGCTAGATATTTAAAATAGTTACTTTGTGGAGTCCCTTTTTTATCAACTGTCACTAATTCATTACCCATCATAAAGTGGCTAAAGTTACACATCATATACTCTGTTTTAAATTTAATCAATAGAAATCATATCTAAATTTAAACTCTCTTCTTAAAAATAAATTTTCTGAATTAAGGAAATGGAAGGGAATTCTTCCAGTTCAAGGAACAAACTAGTCTTCTCTCTCTCTCTCATTGGTACCTCCACCAAGCCCGTAGGCGTCATAGCACATGGTGGTTGGTGCACTTGACGCTGCATCAGAGTCGTCGGCTCGAATTTACTACAGACATAAAGAAGAGGCATAAAATTGTAAAAAAAAAAAAAATAATAATAAAAAAATGCAAATGATGAGATCATGACAAAGGGATATTATTTTGTGTAGTTTTGTAATAGCTATCTTTATTTTCTTTAAATTGGTTAAGAGCAAAGGATGGGCACACATTGTCTTACAAGTGCTAGCAACATGCACCAATGGAGAGTGGAGAATTGAGAGGGTAGGGGGTCTTTTTCAGGGGTGAGGAGAGAGACATACATTGTTATTCTATCTTATTGAGCTCCGCTAGCGAATGGCCTAGCAAGCACTCGTAGGGCCAATGGCCACCTACTCTTACATATATCCACCCACTCATACTTGCAAGCAATAAGATTCGATCTCACAACCTCTATCTTTGAACACCGACTCATCCAATCGAAGCTACCAACATTAGGCTAAGTTAGCATCTGCTCCAATTTTTTCTATTCATCCCTGATGTTAGCTTCAATTTTTTCTTTCCATCTCTGATGTCTCAATAATTTTTTTCTAGTGGCCCCTGTGGGCCTTTGTGGGTCTTCACCTTGCTGCCTTGTGGGCCTTCGTAACCCATAGTGAGGAATTTGCACCAAAAAAATGTTAAAAATAAATAATAAATTTAGTAGAGTGACTGCAATTGAAACGGCTCTATTCATAGCACTTGTCAGTAATAAAGTAGAAAAAGAGGAAGACCATCATTATCAACGAGTCATTGAAATAAGAAAATAAAGGTCCACAAGTAAAATAAGCTATGAATAGCAAAAGAATCCTCATTTGTCCCTTCTTCTAACTTCGCATCAAAGTGTGCCCCTCGTTAGATTGTGTAAGATATTGCAAAGACTTTTGTATTTCTGATATTTTAATTAAAGGGAACTATCCACATCATTGATTGAGGAATCGGATCGGATCGAATTGGCTTGAATCAGTTGGAATCGTTTTTCCCGACTAGATAGATATATATATATATATATATATTATTTATTTCTCCTGAACAAGTGAATCACAAATTGCATAATGTTGCGACAGGAAATCGTCCTAAGCTTCTTTCCCGCCCCCCTATACAGAGAAACAAACACAAGAGAATGAAGTATTCCCTAAATGGATACAAACACGAATCAAGTACGGTTTTTTACTATCCATTTACATCCCTATTGGAGGCTGGAGTGTGAATTGACTTTGGAGAGAATGACGTTGCATGAAGCTTTAAGAAGATGGAGAAGGTGAAGGGCTGAATCCACTATCCCTCTAGAGTTGATGTTAAAGTGTCATATCAAAAATTACATAGATGTCCTCATAAATACTTTATTACTTTTATTTAATCTCTTGTTTAATTACTTTTAGGGCAGAAGATCACTTACATGCTACATGACCCTTGCACAAACACACGAGCCAATGAGAGTGCACATAGGGGCATCCATGGGTGAAGAATTTTTTTTCATTTCAGGGTCAGGGTGGTCATTTTACGTGGTATCATGTCTGGGCTCAGGCCGCACACATCTTGGCAGGGATCATTTTCCCTTGCTTACAATATACAGGGAATTTGATAATTTGCAATATCATTGCAACGATTAGCTTTTGAATGAATTCGGATAATTTGTTGAAACCAATTTTCTTATCCTTAAAATAGTGTAAGGTGTCTTTTTACCTTAAAGGAGATTATAAGGTGCTTTTCTACTTTAAAGGAAATTGTAAGGTGCCTTTCTAGTTTAAAGGAAATTGTAAGGTGCCTTTCTATCTTAAATAAGATTGTACGGTGCTTCTCTACTTGTAAAGGGGATTGTAAGGATATTCTTATCGTTAAAAGATTTTGTAAAGGTTTTCCTCCCTACCTACTGTACTGAAAGGGAAGAGCTAGTGGAATGCCTTACAAGAGGATATTGTAGGAAGTGGACTAGACTCACATTGAATCGAACCGCTATAAATTGTAGTGTTGTGTGATTATAGTCTTTTTATTTATTTTGCATTTTTATTTACAATCGTACTTGGGATCCATAGTTTCGAAAAGATTTAAATTTCACTAGCATAACCTATTCACCCCTCCCTCTAGGTTATTTCACATAGGATTTGAGGTAAATCATTGAATAAGTGGTCACTCAAAGTTGTGAGATTGTTTCCATAGGAGAGAAAAGTCTCACACCAAATTCACCCCCCTCTTTGGTGATCCATTCGATACAACAATAGAAATAGAGAGCCTACCACCACCCGTCCACCTCTAATGAGGCAGGCTTGTTGTGATCAAGATCAAGTCTAGGTCGGTTCAGGTTTTAAGAGACATTGGGGACATCACTCATTGTCTCGTAAAATTTTATAAGCAATATAAATGTTTCATGGCTAGCTGTATATAGTAGATACTTGTACCATATGTGTATAATACTATACATATCATACCCTTTTTTTCCATACCCAAACTTACTAAAATATTAAAAGAGAAGTGTTTCCAATGGGGAAGTGTGCTTCCTACGCTTGCATAAGGGCCAATGGTAGCATTCGAAGAAGCATCGATAGAGGTTTCATTTTTCATTTCATAGAAGCGGGCTGATCATTTCACCCCCATATGTCTAGGTGTAGGGACCACACTCTCCAACAGAAAACATTTTTTCAATATTAAATGAGTAAGATACGATATTTGTATCACTCCACCCTGCCTTGTCGCTAGTCAACGGAGGATCAATTCCTTGCATCAGATTGACAAAATAGTGCTTTGTAGTATTTAAGACTATGTGAGGGTGGATGTTAGTGGTTGGAGTATTGTGGAAGTGTATGGCCAT
This sequence comes from Macadamia integrifolia, assembly GCF_013358625.1. Taxonomy (NCBI): domain Eukaryota; kingdom Viridiplantae; phylum Streptophyta; class Magnoliopsida; order Proteales; family Proteaceae; genus Macadamia; species Macadamia integrifolia. The sequence goes on along the minus strand of NW_024868198.1, from coordinate 252,205 downwards.
ACTTGTCGGCTATTTGATTGAATTAGATTGTGTATTGACATGTGGCTAATTAGACATGTCTTTACTATTCAATAGCCAGAATAACACCACCATCTTTCTATGTGGCATAATGAGGGGTGGGTTGAGTGAGAAGCTCTTCCTTTATTGGTTGCGCAGTTTTTTTTCCCCTTTCTTTATTAATGTGAAAAGTTTTTCTAAACACATGTCAAAGGGAATCTTTGGATGGGAAAACATAGTTTTGGCACATGGGAAGTGATGTGGTAATTTTGATTGTTGGATATCGATCTAGAGAATAATTTGTGTTAACTACGTGTCAAAATGCGTGATTCAAGCATGTGTACTCTTGTGTATTTGCATGCTTTTTTTCAGAATCTAATTATTGGCACATGCTTCTCTTGCAATACTTTATTTTGCCACTTAAAAAATGTCACTATTTGAGTTTGAAACTTAACATGCGAGCAATGGATTTCAAAGTCTATTTTTTCACAATTTTAATTTTCACGAAATTTTTTCACAAAATTTGAGTTAAATTAAACCTTAGTTTAATTTTGACTTAATTATGCCTTGCTATGAAAGATGCAACCAAGCTTCACAAAGTTGGATCTTGTTTGCAAGTTTGTAACTGCAGTTATATGCAGTTTATACAATAGGAGAAAGTTTCCCCACATACAAGTGAAGAGTTCACCCAAAATCTTAGATCATTATTACTGCCACTACTAGGTGAAGGTCTAAAATACCTTCCCCTTCTTTTTTTGAAATCCATTGAATGAACATGATGGATTTAGATGAAGGAATATCTCCTTCAATGTGGGTGAAGGAAACTTGCTCCTGTAAAATAGAAACGTTAAAACAATAACTCAAGGGCAAAATGTTTCAATTGTTTCTAGTACGAAAAAATGAACCCATAAGTTGACATGCTAGGTTTCCACTTAGAAGTGGGGGGTTGAGGGGAAATTGAATCCACTGCTCGTAGATCACCTGGTCATAGCTCTTTGTTATGCATTAGTTATCTAGTTGGGTAGAAAAAAAACCAATAGAGAGAGACTTCGAACAATTTGAATAAAAGGCTTCATCTCAAGGTTGATGGTTGAGTTGGGCCCTTGAGTTCCAGAATGGATGAAGTTATCAAGGTGGGAGAGGGCCCTCCACCCAAAGTAATTTTTTTTTTTTTTAAACAACAAAACCCACAAAAGGCAGATAGGGACCCGCAAGGGGTCATCGTGGGCCACATTTATTAATATCACCACAAATTTTTTTTTTTTTTGGTGAAATAATACCACCACAATTTGTGATATTAGAAAAGGTGAGACGCAACCAATCCTGGGCTTACACAGGATAGCACCCCCCCAAAGCTGTTCGAGTATTTGATTAGTGAGTTGTGTTATGTAAAGCTTTTAGGCCCACATTCGTTCTTGCATTGAAAGGAGACGAGAATATATGATTATAAAAGGCAAACCTCTCTCAATTCACAATGTACCAGTCTGGACTCTTGACCTTTATGTCTAAGTTTTCTGTTTTTAGTTCATGTATCCTGTTGTGTTCAACTGTACATTTCTAGTTAATATAAAATAATAAAAGTTGATAGTGATTAGCCTCGCATAGTTTTTTTTTTTTTTTTTATAAACAAAAGAGGGTGTTCTATGATAGTGATCATAAGTCCCAAGACAAGCCCCCGTATGGCAAGCAACGCTTCCACATGACCAATGAACGAACCCACAATCAACCAACTCGAGCGGTGATGAGTTGAGCCCGTTGAGGGCATTTTCACCACTAGGCTACCAACATAGTCTATGCCCATTTATTACTTATAAAAGGACGGAGTTTTCATACACCCATGGTGAATGAGAATCTATTAGCTTCTCATTCATTGTGGGGTACAGGAATGCAAATCCCAACATAAGTCTCCGCCGTCTATTTTATGAGTGTGGATCAAGAATTTTGTACAGGTTGATTCACACATAGAATTTATCATAGAGTTTGGTTTTTGGTGGATTCTATTTGTGCAGATTAGCCCCGTATGAGAATGGTTCTTGTACGAGGACTTTATCCGTTCTTCTATTTTATGATATTTTTAATTTACATTGTCTACATCCATTCATAGTTTAGAGATCGTATAATAGATTATCAATACACATGCTTTTTTTTTTTGGACATACATGGGAAATGTCGCAAGTGCTCTTCATGCTTAGACACATGGAGAAGTGGAACCTGACTGTGAAAATAAGTCCATGTCCCGGCTCTGCTTACCCATGTGTCTAGGTAAAGGGAACGTTAGCGTGTAGCATTCTTTTCCCCTTGATTATATTAGACTGTAAAATTTAACATGTGGTTAATTTAGACCAAATCCTTTCAATCCAATAGTTGAAATAGTCATATCATTTGTCTACGTGACGGAATTAGTACTTTGTGATATTTAAAAAAATAACAAACATTTGTGACAATAATTATTCACCTTTTTTTTTTTTTATTTATAAAGATGGAACACATAAAACATATTTTGAATGTATACCCTATTTGAACCCCTTTGTTATCGTATCTTTGAACTCAATTCATGAAAACAAGTTTCAAAACACAAAAATTAAAGAATATAATTTGAAAAAAATTTTAAACTATAATCTGGCTTGGCATTGGAATGCCCAGCTGAATCCCAGTCGGTGCAATCCTAAAATAGATATTAGCATAAAGAAAATTAGCAAACTCTACATGAGCTAAAAATCAACTTGTGAGTAGTGAAGCTTGAGGGTCCATTTGTCCACGAAATTTAAATCATATCATAACCATCACAAGACTCTTATTTAGACCACCTAAGAAGCATTTTGTTGCTGGTCATGAAGCAACCAAATGGTCAATAATAAAAATGCCATTTTAGTTTAAGGTGAAATTTTCACCTTTTTACCCTTTTACCAAATCTAAATTCCAAAATTGCAATAATCTATCCGGTGAGATTCAATGTAAACAGCTACCACATATTACTCAACTAAACTTGGCAATATTTAAAGAAAGCAAAATATTTTTCTATAAAATTAAAAATAAAAAAGAGAAAATATCATGAGATATTACCAAGCTACTATAACTGCATAAGGTGAGAGAAAGACCAAGAGATAGAGAGAGAGAGAGAGAGAGATTCTGTATCAGATTCTGATGCTGATACTAAAATTTGATCCCATAATTACACACCTGTTTCTGAATCTTGAGATCGGTGATACCAATCACAATCCGGCAATTCGAAACACTAACGACGTGTTTGTGAAAAATCCCTAAGAACTTCACCCTTCCAGGGACAGTAGCCTTAGTCTCAACCTCAATTTCTCCTGCCATCACATCTTTAATTAGTTCACCAATCTTAGATATGAATTGGTCAGCCTCAAGGGTCATCTTGGAAGCAAGAGTTTCATATCCATTCGCAGGGACGATACCAGGAGGGATCTCAGCCACTGCAACTTGACTGCCGTTGTAGTACACAAGGGCGGCGGCGGCCGTGCCGTGCTTGAAACTGGCTTTGTTGGGGTTGTGGACACGGATCTGGAGGTCTAGTGTGATGTTGAGTTCAACTTTGAATTGAGGGAATATGACTATTGGTGAGATGCCGTCAATTTTGGAGGAGACTATTTCAGTTGTTGGGTCTTTGGTTTTGAAGACGGTGGAGGCAAGGATGAGGATGGTGATGAAGAGGATGAGGAGTATGAGGACGAAGATTAGTGCCGACCTTGTAAGGCAACTGCGGTGGCGGTTTTTGCGAGGGTCCAGTGGTAGTTGTTGCTCCTTGTCGGCGACATGGAAGGATTCCGTCGTCATCTTTAGTGGTGTCTAAATGTTAAAGAGAGAGGTGGGAAGTGTAAAATAGGGACAGGGTCATGGCGAAGATGTCTCTCTCTCTACGGCGGTGGGGCGTTGGCTGTTAGTAGGAAGGGTGAGAGGAGAAGAACTTATGGTAAGGGGGTCTTAAATGCTGCCAATGGCCTAACTCCCAAATGGAGGAGGGGATGGACAACAGAGATCAGAGATAGGGATAGAGAGATTAATTTCAACCAAAATTTATTGTCATATGTGATGTGAGAGAGAGAGAGAGAGAGAGAGAGAGAGAGAGAGAGAGAGAGAGAGAGAGAGAGAGACTGGTGTAGTTGGGATGGTGAGTGGTCCAAAAAAAAAGTTGAGAAGTCTTAGGAGTATGGTTTTAAGTATCGGCATTGGATTGATGTCTTATTGTTTTGTTGATCGTTTTAGATCAATTATTCGTATCGTTTTAGTAATCGTTCTACTGTGATCTAATCTAATTTGAATTGGTTTCCATGAATACTGATACTAATATTAATGCAAACAATTAAATCCTTACTTGGGAGAGTGGAAAATGGGGACTAAAAAGCATCACACAGAAGTAAAAGGTAGACGCGGTTTGAACTTTGAAGAACCTTAAAATTAGTAGATTTTACGATGACTTCGACTGTCAAGAGTCAAGAGTCTCTTCCCCACTCTTTTTTCTTTTTTTTTAAAGAACCTTAAAATTAGTAGATTTTACGATGACTTTGACTCTCAAGAGTCAAGAATCTCGCACAGTCTCCACTTAAATCGCAAATACACATATAGAGAATCCAACCTAAAATCATGCGTTTATTTACATAATTCCCAATCGCTCCAACCGGGCATCCCACGGATGGGGTAGTCTCTTCCCTAATCTCTTCCCCACTTAACGCTGCAAAAAATACAAAAGCAAAGGTGATCTTTCTGTTGCTTTGTTGGGAGCGGATAACATTAGAACATCTTTGGTAGAATTTCGCTTTGTTCTTATCTGTAATCAACAAGTAATCATAATTTTTTCTTTAGAAGAAAATAAAAAATAAAAAATAATAATAACCATGATCAAGACTATACAAACCAAACAAGAAGAATTAGTATGAAACATTCTCAAGTCTAATATGAACAGAAGAAGTGAACCAAACAAAATCGAAAAAGCTAAAATGAATGATCAAGACTATACAAACCAAATAAAACCGATAGAAATCAAATATAATCCAACCAATCCTAATTTCCTATACAGGTTCTCAATAACAAGAATAAAAATAAACTTGCAAAATTGGGCTTGACAAATAGAGAGTAAGTTTGACATCAATAGCTGTCAATATCTTCCAATAGAATTGGATTGATTATACTGTTAGTACAATTTCTCAATAACTTTCTAAAGCATCCAAAAGCCTCAATAAAGGGATTCTGTGGTTGAAAGAAAACCGCATCCCCGGAAAATAATAGCGCAAATTCATCGAAAGACACAGGATAAGCGACCCTGATGGCCTGATGAATATCTCTATCTTGTCAAGAGAATACGAGTTAGGTAGCAAACCTGACTCCAGCCTTAGGGGTGTCAATCGGTCGGGCCGGTTCGGTTTCGGTCGGGCTTAATCGGGCTTGAAGACTTTCAAAGGCTACACCGTGTCCGCCCATTTAAATAATCGGGCTTAGTTATTGAGGGCATGATACACTTTATATTCGGTCGGTCGGTCTCGGGTTATAATCGGGCCACCTTAATCGGGCTTTAGTCGGGCCTTAACCGGGCTACGGACATGTTTAATGTTAAACGGGCTTTAACCGATTTTTAAACGGGCCCTCTTTAAAATGTGCTATTATATTCCGGCCCACTTATGCAAGCCCAAAAAAATGACAATAAATCAATAAATGATACAAAATATAACCATTATTTAAAATGTGAACATGTCTTTACTTTTTAGTTTTTATTCTTTAATTTGGGGGGGTAAAATAGGTATTCTACAATCATTAAAGGGTCGGGCCAAGTCGGTGCACAATAGGCCGGTCTCGGTCGGGCGTTATTCGGTCGGTCTCGATCGGGCGCCCAACGGTTCAAGTAGCAAAACCGAGACCGACCATTTATAAACGGGCCGGGCTCAAGCCCGACACGTTTAATAAATGGTCCGGGCCGGGCCGGTCTTTAAACGGTCGGTCCCGGTCGGTTTACCCGGTTCGGGCCACAAATTGACACCCCTATCCAGCCTAATCTTTTGGAAAATTTGGGCTAGTCATTTTTTATTCTTATTTCTTGTGAAGGTGACAAGTGCTTGACCTTTTTTTGTAATCTCAAATAATCTAAATCCTTTTTAATGGTTGTTAATCTTGTTAGTTAGCTTTCATTGTTCCATCCTCATGCTTTAGGTAAATCCATGTTTAGTTTGTGGTTAGTTTGACCAACAACTGGATCGGTTGAATGGGCTTCGACAAATCCTTGCTTTTTTATCAAGTAAAAATGGCATTGGGTGACAAATTGAGTGAATGTGGTACCATTCGCTTACTGGTAAGGGTGTTAATTTGGGACCCGAGCCGGAATCGTCCCAAACCGTTTTCCTAATATTAGGTATATATTGGATCGTTTCATTAATAAATAGAAAGATATTGAGATCTGATTTTGGTATCAAATAATAAATGGGACGGGATGGGATGGGATGGGATGGTTTTGGGACAGGACGCAAAACCATTTCAAAAAATATATTTATATTTTCTAGTTCAAGTTTTATGGCTATAGTTTCATGTATTTGGGTAGAAATTTTCCTTATAAAGGTTTCAGTCGATGGACCTTTAGTTCTATTACAACAAATTTGTTTGGTGATAGTACTAAAATTACATCCAGGGTTGTTTATTTGGTAATCTTCAGTTTTTACTTGTTATTTTTTAAAAGCTTATATGTTATCTTAGAGAGTTTGAAGAAGTAAAACCATGGTTTTGTGTTTTAATTTTCTTTCCAAAGTAAGGCACCTTATGCTCTCTTTGCTTTGATTTATATTTTTATTTATTATCTATTTTTGAAAAATCATTTGTGATAATTAATTATGAACCACAAATAATATCCATTTGGTTACTGTTTATATAATAGATTGTATAATTAAAAATAACTTTGGTATGCCTATTTGTAGAATACATTAAGGAGAAAATAACACTACCTGCTTGTGTGTGTCTAGGCGAGTCTACGCCTAAACAAAGATGGGCATTCACATTCTGGTGTTACATCCTCTGGTTGTTCTATCTGTTTCATAGGATTTCAATTTCTTCTACTTTGTTCAAAATGTGAGTTGGGTCTCTTCCAGAGAGACAGAGAGAGAGAGAGAGGATATCAATTTAGCTACTTCTTCTCTTCTTGGGTTCTTCTGAAACTTTATGGAATCACTTCGTTAGTCTCTTCTTTCTTTTTGAATTCAGTGGCCAGGGTCATACTGTGAAACAAAACAGAGATGTTGTTACCCAGTGACAGGGAAGCCAGCATCAGATTTCAGAATTTTTGTGCTTTGGCCCAATTACAAGGATGGATCGTATCCATCCAACTGTGATCCCAGTAACTCCTTGGATGCATCAGCGATACTCTTTCTTCCTCTTTTTGGTTCTTCTGTTCTTTCCTACTAATTTCTAATCTACTAATTACAGAAGATTTAAAATGTGAAAGCTGTTTTGCATTGGGAGAGAGAAAGCTATATATTCTTATTTGAAAAATCTAAAAGTCATTAAAATTACCTATTTACCCTCAGTTTTGAAGGAATTATAACACATGCTTATTAAAAACCAGCGCACAAATCCAAATAAATGATTTGTGACCATAAATCACAAATAGTATTTTGGTTTATTCTTATTTATAATAAATAAAAATAAGTGTAATAAATCATACCAAACAATAGATCAAATAAATACAAATAGGAATCAAACGAAAGAGAGCATCAGATATCGTGATAATAAAAAATCCACAAAAATAATAATGGAACCATCTCATTAGGAAGTATTGAAGTTCTTCTCACTTTTCCTCATTTCCTAGAACCGTTTAGGAACCAATACCATCCCATTAGTAAATGAGACTAAGATCTAGATGTGGTCCCGTTAACTAAACGGAGCGCTACTGGAATTGGCATATTTGGTACCGGTACCGGTACAAACCCATCCCACATACTAGGAAATGTCCTCAATGACAACCTTCCTTAATCCTATTAACTAATTTCATGAAGAAAGTATGATTCTATCTAAGAAGAGGGTATGATCTTCAATCGTTGTACCATCCGTTGAATACATTAACGAATTCAGGCTCTTTACCAAATTGTTGTTCTTAGGTGGAAAAATCAAGCTAGATTATAAGGTTGTGTTTGGTATGCATTCTTGTAATAGATTCAGGGTCTAGAACATATTTTGAAACAAAAAAAATAGTAAATGCATTGTTGATCCATCTATTCCAAGATTGCATATCACATATAGACTAGTATCCAAATTCCTTGGAGATTTTATAATCCTTTTAGGGAGAAGTTTTCCTTCTCCATCCTAGGGTTTTCGAACCTTTCCATAATACTCCTCAATATCATGGTAAATGAATTCCCATTCACCTTGGCCTTAGGGAGCATCTTCCTATCCCCATTTTTCGTGATTCCAAAATCCTCCCCGCCATCACCTTGTAAACATGGACCTCAACATGGGCCTAGAGGGGGCTGATAACCAAGTTGCTTTGCTTAAAAACAACGATGAACCACGAATTGTTGAGAAAATAGTTCTGAATTTATCTACTTTCTACTACGATATTATTCATTTATGGGATAATGTTTCATGTTTGACTATATAGTTACTATAGCACCTCTCGGTGTTTATCTTTCTCCTCCCTTCTATTAAATGACATATCTACCCCTATTATGAGGAGAAATAGAGATGTATAATTCAAATTTCAAATTTGATTCGTATCTGTATTCATTTAGGGGTATCCAAATCTGATCAAAGGGTATCCGGATCTGAATTTGATTTTATGCAACATAATTATCCGACAAATAGACATCCAACTAATAATAAAAAATAAAATATTTAATGATCTTGAGGTTCTTGAAGAGTTATCAGGTTCTAGAGAAGAAAGAAAAGAGATAAGACAATTGAGAGATATGATTTAAGACAAATTGTATCTCCTAAGAGGAGAAAAGCCTGAGTTACACAAGTCAAAGATGTAGACAGATAAAAATCCAAATTCGAATCAATCTAGTCCACTCATTTCATTTAAGACTTTGAAATCCTTTCATTTCTTCAATCATTGATAAGAACTAATAAATAACTCAAATTTCATCATGCATCATGAGCATTTACTATTTTTACATAGATGAAAAGTGTAAAATAGTATCGCATGACTCTTGCACCCATATACAAGAACATGCAAAATTAGCACTCTACGACATTCTTGAAATAAATAAATAAATAAATAATAATAATAATTAAAAAAAAAAAACCTACTATGTTGATGCTTATGTGAACACTCTAATCGGCCCCCGCATTGATGCAAGGGCCACGCAACTAGGTTGGGAGACCTCTTAACCTTATATAATTGTGTCAATCTCATCTTTGAGAGCATGCTATTTGACCATATAGTCAATTTCTAGCATGACAGCTTTTGGTGCAATAGTTAGTAAGTTCAGCAATGGCAATAGAATATGTATGACAATTAAACTGACTTAAATGGTAATGATACTTTTTAAAAATCCAACATAATAAAACATGTATGCCAATGGTACGGTATGTGTTTAATACATGTTTAAGATTGCTCTGTTAAAATCAAAAAACAAAAATACAGTAAAATACTCACTATGTAACAAGCATATGTATCACTTGATAAACAAAATAATAACATGTACACTATGATATCCAATCACCCAAATGAGATTTGAATCAATCTTTACCTAAGGTTGTGTTTGGATGTCAAGGGGAAAAATCAAAAGGAAAAAATTCCAATCGTTTTGCGGCAATAAGAAAGAAAATTAAACAAATAAAAAAATAAAGAAAACAAGGTTAAAGATGGAGGAGAGACGTGGGAATGTGGGATATGTCTTTCAACAACTACCAACTATCACTATTTTATGCATTCCCCCACCCCACATCACGTCACTATACATTACCATTAATAAATGTTATAAAAGTGTAACACCGTGAATTTTGAAATAGCTGAATATAGCTTTGTTGGCATAAGAAAGTAGGCTACTCTTCTATGGATCCTTATGTACAGTAGTAAAAGAGAGAATTTGACTACTTTATTGGCCAAGAAAGGAGCATAGAATAATTAAAATAGAAGTGAAATCATTCCTACAATGGATGGGTTTAAGAGCCCAGGAGTTAGGACAGCAGATGGGCAAGAAATGGGCAAACCAGTAGGTTACCCTGTTGCCAATTGGCCAGTGCCAACTAGGCTATGTTCAGCTATTTCAAAATTCACGGTGTTATACTTTTATAACATTTATTGGCCAAGGGAAGAGCATAGAATAATTAAAATAGAAGTGATATCAGTCCTACAATGGATGGGTTCAAGAGCCCAGGAGTTAGGACAGCAGATGGGCAAGAAATGGGCAAACCAATAGGTTACCCTGTTGCCAATCGGCCAATCGAAGAATGCAGGAAAAACTGGTTTTTCCGTGTGGGTCCCACATGCCTACACCCCTAAGCCTCACACTTACCCAACATAAGGATGTCCTAATGCTGATCAACTCTTACCTAATAGGTCAGTATTTGATGGGGTCCATTAATGAGAAATTAATTCAAATAAGTTTTAATGTTACATTTTTAAAAATCAGTTTTAAGAAGTAATTTTGGAGTATTTTAAGTAATTCATCCAAATGGGCCCTAAGGACCCTCTGGACGGAATTATAAAAGAAGGAAGCTGCTACTGTTCACTTCATTTGTGAACTGATATTCGGTGGAGTAGCAAGAAGAAGGAGAATAAGGAGAAAAGCAGAGAGGGAAGGCTGCGCATGTGGCTGTTGTACCTGCAGAATTAAGTTAAGGAAATCATTCATTAATGGCTGAACAGTAGGTAATATTAAGTAGGTAGCTAGGGTTAGAGATTTCAGCAAGTTAGGGATTGCAATTCGAGTCCCTATGGACTGAATTTAGTACCTGTGGCTGAATTCCCAAATTTTGTAAGGGTTTAGGGACTTAATTGAAGGTTTTTCGCTAAAAGGTCATTTGTATTAAAATAGGAAAAAAAAAATATAAACAAACTAGCAAAAAGCTAAATTACAAAGAACAAGAGATTCTGATCCTCAACCCCACCTTCGGCATGGCCATCAGTAGGGAGAGGAAAATAAACTTAAGAAAAAGAAATCCAAAGAAAAGGCAAATGCCCGGCTGAAGGGATCATATCACCCTAAACCAGGGTCTACCCTGACTATCTACTCGAAGCTCCTCTAGAAATTGATGCCGGTCACATATGAATAGTGCTAGATAGCTCCAACTTTGCCGCTGACTTAGCAAGAAAATTAGCAACAAGATTAGCTTTCCTATAACAATGGGTAATTTTTCATTCTATATTGGAAAGAAATCCATGAAGAGCTGACCATTGCTGCAATACAAACCATGAAACAACCCCTTAGCAACCAAAAAAACAACCGCAACAAAATCAAATTGAACCCAAAGCTTGGATATAGACATCTCTTTAGCAGCTTCTAACCCCAAAACCAGCACACGAAACTCAGCTTCAAAGTTAGTAGTCACATCTAGATAAGCTCTCAAGTTGGCCACCACATTTACACTACTATCTTTATAAACTCCACCCGCTCCCACATTTCTTGGATTTCCCAGCGAACACCCGTCAATATTAAGCTTAATCCAACCATTTTGAGGCACATACCAAAACACTTCTCTTCAGCCCTATTGACGACAACAGAGAATTTGAATATTTAATTTCCTGGCACACAGAAGGTCTACCACTGAACATACACATCCTTTGAAATTTGGCACTAAAAGTTTGATTTCTCCCATAAGCATAGCTAAAATCTGAGAAAAATTCTTCTCCATACCAGAGAATCTTCTTCCATTCCTTTCCATCCATATACAATATGGAATTAAAAGAAATCCCACCATCCAAGCGTCACTAAGGCTAATGATTCTGGATTTGTGAATCCACCATTTACTAAAATCCAAGAAATTAGAAAAATTTCCATGGCAAGAAGCACCAAAGCAATCCAAAAAGAATGCCCATAGTCGCGAAGCACACGCACACTAATAGAAGAGATGGAAACCGGACTCCTCCTCTCGATAGCACAGATCACATCTGGATGTCAACGGGATTCCTTTCCCTTTTATTTTATCATCACATTAAACCTTCCCATGAGGGAGCTTCCAGCCAAATAAAGATTGATGAGGTAACAGGTGAGAACCCCAAACCAACTTAGCCCATCCCACTTTCGGATTAGCAATCCTATCAGCCTCCCACGCTGACTTCATTGAGAACTCTCCTAATGAAGATAAAGACCATCTGTAGACATCCTTCACCCCATTAGAAACGGTTATATCATGAACCATTTCTAGAACTCGATTCAAAAAATCCGAATCAACCTCAGGGAAGCACCACTAACCATTAATAAGGAAATCAACCACCTTCGTATCCCGCTCTTGGAAGAACGATCTCTGAAACGGTGATATTTCTACCAAAGACTTCGGACCAATCCACCTATCATGCTAGAATTAAATATTCCACCCATTGTCCACCATCCACCTTTCATGCTCTGACACAAAATTCCCCATTTTTTTTATACCCGCCTAGACCGGGGAGCATTTATACCCTTCTTTCAGAGAGCCATCTGAGTTGACAAATCTTGTTCGAAGAAAATGACTCAATGCCGTCTCCTCATGTTTAACTTGCCAAACCAGCCTACTCAGACAAGCCTGTTGACTTCCCTAAGTCGACGAATGTCTAAGCCTCCTTCAGCTTCAGGTTTGCAAATGTCATCCCACTTGATTGTGATTCTCTTTACTGTATCCACCTAACCCGTCCAAATATAATCCACCTTTCAGCTATTTTAAAGATAGAATCAGGCCACCAATAAACTGCAAAGTTGTGTAGAGGAATTCCTACAATCACTGAGCGCACAAGCTCGACTCTACCTTCCATAGACAATAGCTTGCCTCACCATCCCTGCATATGAGACTTGATTTTATTCATAAGAGGGAGCATTCTATCTTTTGTGATTCTGCCATTAAAATCTCTCCCCCAAGATATCTCGTTGGTGAAGAACAGATTGGAATACCCAGGATTTCTGAAATGAATTTCCTTCTATGCATAGCCACTTTACCAAAAAAATAACTTACTATTCTCAACTTATTTTCTGTCTCGAAAATTCTTGGTATTGCAAAATGAACGAATTTAAATTTTGAACATACCTAGCTGATGCGTTCATAAAAATAAAAATATCATCTA